>NW_027205999.1:477500-627500 GCF_024711535.1 Dipodomys merriami
AAAAAGGTAATATGAAAATTCAGAATCAAAGTGGGAAGATGCAATGTATTTATTATTACTAGAGTATTTATTATTACTAGGGTATTTATTATTATTATTAATATTAATATTATTACTAGATTATTTATTATTACTAGAGCAATTTGTGTGTTTGTGTGTGTGCACGCACAACGCCTGTGCTGGTCCTGGGGCTTGAACTCAAAGTCTGTTTGCTGTCCCTGACCTTCTTTGCTTAAAGTTAGACCTTTAAGGACTTGAGCCACACCTCTACTTCCAGCTTATTTTTTGTGATTAGAGATAGGAGTCTCATGGAGTTTTCTTCCTAGGCTGGCTTCCAACTGTGATCCCGAGATCTCAGCTGCCTGAGTAGCAGTCTGACAAGGATAGCCACTGGTACCCTGCATCTCTCTCTTTTTTGCAGTGAGAATTTTCATGTAGAATTCTTTTTGCAACTTTCCCCCATCTAGGTGTTCAGACACGTCAGCCTCTTGCTTATGTCTTCTTCTTTTTTTCCCTGTCAGACTCCTCTTAGCATCCCTCATACTGATATTGTTCATACACCCCTGCCAGTGATTACAGTTAGAGATTGCTCTTTTCAGAGTTTGTCATCAGTTTGGCTAATGTTTCTTTATATCTCTGGATACGTCATCTGTGCCTCGTGACTTGTGGGATCCTTAATCCCATCTTGAATTGAGGCAGAAAAGGTGGTAGTACCTAAAACATGAGTGGCACTCTTCCCCCTCCCTGCCTCCACAATTTAAAGCCTGTATCTCTTAGAAAATATGAATGTTGAAGCTGCTCATTTTTTATAGTAATTAGGTAATGTGGCAGTTAGTATAAAATGTAATTTCTGGACAAATGAATCTTAAGGGTTGTTTTATTTTAACATTTAATTAGATATATTTCTAAGACATATTCTCTGCTAATTGGCTATTTTAAGAAAGTGGAATCCAATGAATTCAGTTTTGTCTTTTTTTTTTAAGCTGGTCCTAGGATTTGAACTCAGGGCTTGGATGTTGCCCTAAGCTTTTTTGCTCATGGGTAGTGCTCTACCACTTGAACCACTGCACCACTTCTGGCTTCTTCTGAGTAGTTCATTGGAGATAAGAGTTTCACAGACCTTTCTGCCTGGACTGGCTTTGAACCATGATCCTTAGATCCTAATTTCCTGAGTAGCTAGGATTACAAGCATGAGCCACCAGTGCCTAGCCCATTTGTAGTGTTTAAATGAACTATTTACTTTGCCATGGAATGACATTTTCACTCTGAAGTATACAAGTGGTCATAGAGACTAGAATTTTATTTGGTGAACATTTCTTAAAAGTGAATGAAATGAGCCTTTACGACGAGAAAAGCAACGATGTATGAGTCATGATACACATTCAAACTAAGTTTCAATTTTGTAGAATGTATTTATTGCTCTGTTGAGCTTTGTAGCTTCCCAGTGCTGTTTACAGACTATGCTGATGAAATCTGTGTTGATAATACCAGCTATATTCATTGATTTCAGGACAGTTGGTCAGCATTTGGAAGATTTGTGTGACTCAGTGTGAGTATTTTCCCATTATTTAATGTGTGATGTTAGCAAATCATGTACAGGCAAAAGAAAAGAAAAGACTAACTGATTTTAATTTAATACATCCAAGCAGAAAATCTTATGGTATAGCTTCAGGCTCATTGCTATATAACTCATTACAACTAAATTTTAAGAGATGACCACTAGTTGAGTTTTAGTGTAATATTAAGGAGTATGCCAGCATTAGCTTTATTGATAATCTGAGAAGGCAACTAAAATACTTCTTCCTTTTCTAACTAAGTGACTTTGTAAGGTAGATTTTCTGCATATACTTGAAACAACATAACCCAACAGACAGTATAAAAGCAGATGAGAGAATACAGGTGTCTTTCATTAGGCTAAAGGATGAAGAGATTTATTAAAGATGTAAAACAATGGGACTATTCTGCTGAAATTTTACCTTTTTTGGAAAATACAGTTTTTTTTCAATAAGCGTATATTAATAAGTAGTGTTTCTTTTCTTTCTTTTTTTTTCTTTTTGGTGAGTTGTGTGGAGTAAACTTTGGGTTTGGGTGCTGACCCTCAGCTCTTTAGCTCAGTGCTAGTATCCTACCACTTGAGCCACAGCACCACTTACAACTTTTTCTGCTTATGTGGTGCTCAGTAATTGAACTCAAGGCCTCATGCATACAAGACACTCTACCACTGAGCCACCTTCCCATCCCCAGTGTTTTTGTACTTAAGTTTACAAAACTACCATAAGCACTTGAGTTCTAAATTTTCTTTTGTTTGGGTTGTGAAACTAGGACTCAATACCTGATGCTTTGCTCATTAGCTGAGTTCTACTTTTTAACATATCTGTCTGTTTCTCTCGTGTGTGTGTGCATGCACATGCGAATGCATGTGTCTCCCCTATTTTTTATTTAATTTATTTAGTTTTGTGCCAGTCCTGGGGCTTGAATTCAGCACTTAGGTATTGATCCTGAGCTGTAGTCTACCACTTGAGTTATAGTTGTACTTCTGGGTTTTTTTTTTTTTTTCTTTTATTTTTTTTTTATTTTTTTATTTTTTAAATTGTATTTTATTTTATTTGAGAACATACTGTACAGAGGGGTTACAATTACATGGGCAGGATAATGCATACATTTCTTACCAAGCATTGCAGCCTCCTCCTTTGTTTACCCTTCACTTCCCTTCCCCGCCTCCCCCCTCCCCCCACCCAATTATACCCCCCTCCCCCCACCCAATTATACCCCCCTCCCCCCCCACACCAAAATTGTAAAGCTGGTTTTGACATGACATTTTGTACTTCTCATTGTTGCAACAGGTCCCCCTGAATCCTTAAACGACTTGTTTGTCCCCATCTCCTCCACATGTTATACTGACATCAAATATAGTGAAAGCGGGGGTTACACTGTGGGGGAGGGACATACAGAGCAACAAAGAAATAATCTTATAAATGCATTAGAAACACATGCATGAAAGAAACAAAAACATTAAAATACATATTTAAGGGTTCATTTTCCTAACATCACAATATCTGGCCTTTTCCGCTTGACTCATACCTATACTAGATATTGCAAATAAGGGAAACCATGGGACCTATGCTTCTTTGGGCCTGGCTTACTTCACTTAATATAATTTTTTCCAAACCTTTCCATTTCCTAACAAATGGGGAAATGTAACAGGATCCCAGCAGAGAACTTCCCAAACATACAAAAAGATAGGCCTATTCAGATACAAGAAGCTTTTAGAACCCCAAATAGACCAGACCAGAATAGGACATCCCACCATCACATTATAATCCACACAGGATCAACCCAGACCAAGGAAAAGATCCTTAAAGCTGTCAAGGAGAAAAGGTTAATCACCTATAAAGGGAAACCAATTAGAATTACCTCAGATTTCTCAGCAGAGACAATCAAAGCAAGAAGAGCCTGGAATGACGTATGCCATGCCCTAAAAACAAACAACTATCAACCAAGAATACTGTACCCAGCTAAACTCTCCTTCATAACTGAAGGCCAAATAAAAACCTTCCATAGCAAAGAAAAATTGAAACAATACATCTCCACCAAACCAGCCCTGCAAAAGATTCTTAAAGATGTCCTACACATAGAAAACCAACAAGAACGCAACAAAGGCCAAGAAACTGCACACAAACTGAGAATCCAAGAACCTTAGGAAGAACCCAGTTTTCACAGCCCCCAAGAAGGTGGATAACATGGCAGGAACTCCCAAATACCTCTCAGTCCTATCTCTTAACGTTAACGGACTGAACTCTCCAATTAAGCGACATAGACTGTCTAGTTGGATTAAAAAACAAGACCCTTCTATCTGCTGCCTGCAGGAGTCACATCTTGCCCGTAAAAACAAACATATTTTCAAGGTTAAAGGCTGGAACAAAATCTACCAAGCAAACGGCCCTCATAAACAGGCGGGAGTTGCAATCCTAATATCAGATAAAATAGACTTCAAATTAAAATTCGTGAGAAGAGATAAAGAAGGTCGCTACATATTAATTAAAGGATCTCTCCTCCAGGAGGATATTACAATTCTAAATATCTATTCACCAAACAATGGAGCACCCAAATTTATCAAAGAAACACTACTTTCCCTCAAATCCCAGATAGATCCAAAGACATTAATCGTTGGGGATTTTAACACACCACTCTCCCCACTAGATAGATCAACTCGGCAAAAACTCAACAGAGAAACCGCAGATCTAAACAGCTGCATAGATCAACTAGACTTAACAGACATTTACCGAACATTTCACCCAGCAGCATCAGAATACACGTTCTTCTCAGCAGCACATGGAACGTTTTCTAAAATAGACCACATTTTAGGCCACAAAGCAAACTTGTCTAAATTCAGAAACATTGAAGTTATACCTTGCATTCTCTCTGACCACAAGGGAATAAAATTAGAACTCAACACCAAAAGCCACCAAAGAAAGTCCGGTATCACATGGAGGCTGAACAACACACTGCTGAATCATGAGTGGGTCATGGAAGAGATTAGAAAGGAAATTCAAATGTTCATGCTATTCAACAAAAATGAACACACAAATTACCAGCTCCTCTGGGACACAGCAAAGGCAGTACTCAGAGGCAAGTTTATAGTTCTGGGTTTTTTTTGTTTTGTTTTGTTTTGTTTTCTGAGTAGTTTATTGGAGATAAGAATCTCATTGACTTTCCTGCTCCAGCTAGCTTTTAATAGCAATCTATAGATCTCAGTCTCCTGAGTGTGTAGCTACGATTACTGGTGAGAGCCAACAGTTCCTGGCTCTACTAACATTTTTTTTTTTGCCGGTTGTGGGGCCTAAACTCTGGGTCTGGGCACTGTCCCTCAGCTCTTCAGCTCAAGGCTAGCGCTCTATCACTTGAGCCACAGTGCCACCTCTGGCTTTTTCTACTTATGTGGTGCCGAGGAATCGAACCCAGGACCTCATGTATGCAAGGCAAGCACTCTACCACTGAGCCACCTTACCTTTTTAATTAGCTCTTTGGGAGCTCTCAAAATTTAAGAGTATTAAGAGGTCCTGAGACTAGCATGTTTGAGAGCTGCCAGATGAAAATTTTCCAAATATTAGTGCTTTGAAAGATGGCTCTCTGTTTACTTCTTTGAACTGTCAGTGTGCTTGCCACTGATATCTCTAAACCTCATTTGATTTTTTTCTTTTTTTTTTTTTTTTGTCGGTCGTGGGGCTTGAACTCTGGGCCTGGGCGCTGTCCCTCAGCTCTTCAGTTCAAGGCGAGCACTCTACCACTTGAGCTACAGCACCACTTCCGGTTTTCTGGTGGTTTATTGGAGATAGGAATCTCATGGTCTCTCCTGCCCGGGCTGGCTTTGAACCACGATCCTCAGATCTCAGCCTCCTGAGTAGCTAGGATTACAGGCATGAGCCACCAGCGCCCGGCTTTGATTTTTTTCTATTTCTCATCAACTGTAAAATAACTAGTCTTCAAGTTTTCTACAAAGCGAATATTTCTCAGTGAGAAACTTTTGTTACTCCTTTAGTATGGATTTTATGCAGACTGGGACATTTTCTTTTTTGTTTGTTGTCTTCAGCATCGTGTTTAAGAAGTCAGACTAGACAATTGTATAACATCTTACTAATAAATGATTCCTTAGTCTATGTAAAAGCTTGATTCCTGATTAGAAAATTTTTTCTGACCAGGTACTGGTGGCTCACACCTGTAAACCTAGATACTCAGGAAACTGAGACCCCGCATCTGGGTTTAAAGCCAGCTCACCAGCAAAGTCTGTGAGACTCTGATCCCCAGGTAACTACCAAAAGCCCAAAGTGGAGCTGTAGCTCAAGTGATAGATTGTTAGATTTGAGCTGAAGAAGCTCAGGGACAGCACCCACGCCCTGAGTTCATGCCCTAGGACTTGCACAAAAAAAGAAAAAAAGATTTTTTGAACATAAGTTCTTAATGTTTTTCTGAAGTATTGAGATGGCAGTTAAGTATGATGGGCTTTGGAGTTATCCACTGAGTCAAAATGAAGATCTGTCTTTTACTAAAGCCATGTGACCTGCGATCCTGAGCTCTTTTCTCATCTGTAAGGTAACCCAATCTAATTCCTTACAGGTTGTTAAAATAAGTACTAAATTAAATACTTTATTCAGAGGCTGGGAAGGTGTCTCAGTGGTAGAGTGCTTGCCTTGCATGCATGAGGCCTTGGGTTCGATTCCTCAGTACCACATAAGCAGAAAAAGCCAGAAGTGGTGCTGTGGCTCAAGTGGTAGAGCACTAGCCTTGAGCTGAAGAGCTGAAGAGCTGAGAGACAGTGCCCAGGCCCAGAGTTCAGACCCCAAGACTGGCAAAAACAAAACAAAACAAAACAAAAATGAAATAATGTATTCAATAAGTGGCATAATAGTCATAAGCAAGAGATGGTAATTATTTTAATGATTCCAAAGATATAATAGATTAAAAAATCTGCTTTTTAGAAGTCTTAACTTAGGAAACACATAAAGCCATTGTGATGTGTTTAGATAGTTGCATTCTTTCTAATTAGTCCTCAGTATGACAGTTGTGTTATTTATAAACTTTTTTCTGCAATTAACTGCATTTGTTCATGTAATCAGCATCTGTTTGGTGTAGGAATGGGAATCTTGAACTTTAAATACCATTCAGAGGACTCTGAGGGATTTTCTAAACAGTTGGATTTTTGTCTAATATGTTCACCAGAAATGACTCTGAAAAGAGACTCCTGCCCAACTCCTCTCACTCTTTGCCAGCCCTCCTCAGTGATATTTGTTGAGAATTCAGCAGTGATGTTGGCATTTAATGATATCTCAATGAAGTACTGAAAAAATGGAAGTAGCTGACGGGGATAAAGGTAGGAACCTGCTGTTGTGGTAGTGTTGGTCATCTTTTTCTATCAGCATTCTTGGTCCTTGCCATCCCTTTGCCTAAGAATATGTCTTCCGATTTTGGGAGAGTCCTGCCTTTCTCCAAAGTCCCTCCAAAGCCCACACTTTATTCCTTTATTTATTTATTTTGTTATTGTTGTTTTTGGTGCCAGGACCACAGCTTGAACTCAGCTGATGTCTTACTAATCTGAACCACGACACCAGTCTGTCTTTTTCTTGCTAAGTGGAGATAGATCTAAACAGAATTTTCTGCCTGGCTGGCTTTAAACGTCCATCCTCCAGGTCTCAGCCTCCTGAGTAGCTGATTATTGCCGTGAGCCACCAGCACCATCCTACATACTTTCGATGCAACTTCTCCTCATCTCAATGCCAGTCACCAAGCCTCAGGCAAGTACTCTACCATGGAGTTATACCCCTAGCCTAATACTGGGCCACACTCCTGCCCAATATATACTTAATTCTGTGGAAAGTATTTGGTAGTGATCTTCCACCATTGTTTTCCTTTGTTATGATGGTACTGGGGTTTGAGCTCAGCTCACTCAAACTTAGTAAGCAGACACTCTACCACTGAGCCATGCCTTGGGCCCTGCTTTCCCTTGACTGTTTTCAGGGAGAGTATGGTTTCCTGCCTGGATGCATGCCTGAACTACAATTACCGATTTCAGTCTTCCTGTCATTGTTAGGATCACAGACACTTGCCACTGTGTCCAGCCTCTCTGTTGAGATGGAATCTCCTAAAATTTTCTGCCCAGGCTGGGCTGGAACTGAGATCCTCTTAATTTTGGACTCTCACATTAGTGTAGGAGGATGAGCACATATTAATGTAACAGGCTATGGCTGAGAAGGGATCTCACAAACTGTGCTGCCAAGGCTGACCTCAAATTATAATCCTCCATTCTCAACTTCCCAAATAGCTAGGTTTACAGGCATGAGCCACAGCAGTGACCTGCCTCATTTTGTTCGCAACACTTACCAAAAAAAAGTTATTAACACTCAAACATAATACATTGTATATCTGAACATTGTAAATTAAATGTATATATTGGAATATTATTTACATTCTAAGTATACACTAAATAATTTTTTAGAACAGAATGAGATAAATATAAATGAAAAAAATTCTGCATGCTATTGGATCATTTTGTCTATATTTTGTGATATAGGTATGTCATTATGTTTTCAGATTAATTTCTTGCACCCAGTAGGATTTAGTTGGATGACAACCTACGAGTCAGGTTTTAGATTTTTATTCATATTAGGATATAGTTAAATGTTGCTTAAATGAGTTACGTTGGTAAGGATGGTATTAATGAGATCACCTTCACAATCCATCTTATACTTGGGATTGCTAAGTCATTTTAATTCTTTCTCTTAAATGCCAAGGGAGAGACACAAATGAGCTATGATACATTCTTCCCACCAATCCCAGGAAATTTGGGGGACAATGGTCAGATAAAGCAGTAACAATTTTCCCTTTAAGCTATAGACTGATGATTAAGAAATATATAGATTCTAAAGGTTAATACCTTTGGCTGGTCTCAAAGTGAGTGACTGGATAGGATTTAGGTGTGTAAAGAGAGAAGGAATATTTCCTGACAGTATGTTTGGCTGTCTTGATTATAGTTTGCTCTTGACTTACCCATATGTTTGCATGTTTCTTCAGTGAGGTGTTCTGTTTTCCCATCATCAAGATAGCATTTTCCTTAGCACCCTTCCAACATTAATCCTTTCTCCCGCTGATTTAAACATCACCTTGCTCACTTGGATCATGGATTATTCCCTCAATTTTACTTCCTTTTTTGTTCCTAGATTAGTGCTGATCAGTTCTCTACTCAGCCATTAAAATGATCTTCCTTTGATTTAAATTTGATCTTACTTGTCTCTGTTCTAAAAATCATTCAGTGGTTCCTCATCTCTTCGTTAGAAACTTTGAAATCTTACTAGGGTGTAAAGGCCTAGTCTTTGCTGGATCCTACTTTGTTGCTTTTTTCCTTTGTTTACATTAAATGCTGTGATTATACTAAACTTCCTGCTATGCTTTCACCCCCTAATCTTGGCACTCATTTTCTCTGCCTGAAACTCTTCCCATAACTTGAATTCCATTTTTTAAATTCTTTTTCTTTTCTTTTTTTTCTGGTCCTGGGGCTTGAACTCAGGGCCTGGGTTCTGTCCCTGAGCCTCTTTGTGCTGAAGGCTAGTGCTCTACCATTTGTGCCACAGGGTCACTTCTGTCTCTTTCTGTTTGTGTGGTACTGAGGAATCAAACCCAGGGCTTCATGCATGCTAGGCAAACACTCTACTACTAAGCCACATTCCCAGCCCTGAATTCCATTTACTTTATACAATATCTGCTTCATACTCTCCATTCATTCTTCTGTAATGTGACGCAAAGAGTATTGAGAGTGGAGGCCAAGGTTTAACTCCTAACCTTTGCTAAGAAATCTTGTGGAAATTCTTGACCTCTTCCAGCCTTCATTATCTTTATTGCCAAAGTGTGATAATGCCCACCTCTCTTATAAGCCCATTAAGAACATCTATCGACATTCTATGCACAAAAAAATTCTATAAGCATGTCAGCCAAAGATGTTTGGTGTGGCAACGTGGGTGATGACAACAAGAATGATCCAACCAAGGAAGCATTTAGCTTCACTGCTCAGGTGACCTTCCTGAACCATCCAGGCCAAATCAGTGCTAACTATGCCTCTGTCCTGGATTGTCATTCAGCGTAAATTGCTTGCAAGTTTACTGAGTGGAAAGAGAAACTTGAAAAGAGATCTTGTAAGAAGTTGGAAGCTAGTCCTAAATTCCTGAAGTCTAGTGATGCTGTCATGGTTCATATGGTTCCAGCAAGCCTTGTGTATGTGGAGAGCTTCTCTGACTATCCTCCTTTGGGTCATCTTGCTGTTTGTGATAGGAGACAGTTGCTGTGTGTGGCATCAAAGATGTGGACAAGAAGTCTGCTGGAGCTGGCAAGGCCACAAAGTCTGCCCAGAAATCTCAGAAGGCCAAGTGATTATTATTATCCCTAACGCCTGTAGCTTCAGCTTATTCAGTGGTGGAAGAAAAGTCTCAGAAATGTTTGTCTTAATTGGACATTTAAGTTTAATAGTGAAAGAATGGATAATGATAACAATGCATCATAAAAACTTGAGAAGGAAAGGAAAAAATTCTATAAGCACTCATATTCCATGCTCATTAAATTGT
This sequence comes from Dipodomys merriami, assembly GCF_024711535.1. Lineage (NCBI taxonomy): Eukaryota > Metazoa > Chordata > Mammalia > Rodentia > Heteromyidae > Dipodomys > Dipodomys merriami. The sequence continues at coordinate 487,607 of NW_027205999.1, forward strand.
TATGCATACTTCTGCTGCCTTCACTCCTCTTCCTTCTCACCTTTCTTGTGATCCTCAGCAGTTTTTCTGGAATGTTTTTCATGTAAAACTTTGTTTTTTTCAGGGGATGAAGATTTTTCTGAAGAGATAACAGAGATGTTTTTCCCAACACATCTCCTGCAAACCAGACAAACTGGCCAGGGTAAGTTATTACTTCTTGGTGATTGTGATTCATTTATTTGTGACACTTCAGTGAATAAAAACTGAGATAGTAACCATTTACAATATGGAAGTAAGAACAAAAGCCTTGCTCTTTGTTGATGACTTGTGAGCTATGTTAATATCCAAGGTCAGAGTGGGCAAAGAGGTTCTATATCCAGAGAAATATTTAATACAACATATATTCCATTGCCTGCTCATGCACAGGACATGGGATGCTTTTTCCTTTTATACCTATCTTTCCCAGGCTCAGGAGACATTCTGTAAACCAGTAAGCCCCAGCCACTCAATGCTCTCTGGACAGAGGGAACTGATATAATCAAGATGTCCTGTGTGCTCCTAAGTCCTAGGGTAAGGACCCTAATAATTGATCTTTTTGGTTGTTGTTGTTATTAGAAAATAAATTTTGTTATGGAATGTCTTGGGTAGAAGAAAGACATTCCTCAAGCAACAAAGTAGCAGAAAGTTCCAGGCCAGCCTGTGCTAGCAGGGTTTGACCTCAAAAAGAAAAAAAAACATAAAGAAATACATGTTTAAAATCTACTGAATGTAAGAAAGAAAGAGTACGGTTTCCTGTGAGTATATAATGTCAGAGAGTTTCCTGGAAACAGTAGCCTCTAAAATGGGATGATTGTTTTTCTTTATAGGGAAATAGTAATAACATTTATTATTATAACCACAATTCAGTGACATTCAGTACATTTCCAGTATTGTAGAACCATCACCTTTATCTTATCCCAAACATACCCATCACCCTTGACAAAAATTTTGGGCCATTAAACCATTCATGCCTCTTGCCTTCCCTCAACCCACAGTAGCCCTGAGTTATTTTCTGTGTCTGTGAACCTTCTTACTCTTGGTACTTTATTGTTGTAGTCTGAATGTTTGGATTTCCATAATTTTTCATATGGTAACACTTGATCTTTTATTCTTATCCCCTAATGTTTGCTTTCTCCATAAAACCCTCTCAGAACACTCCTCGGGAACTCATCTTCTGCAGTTCAAGTGCATCTCTTCACTATTCAATCTAGTATTGTTTAAAAATGGTCAAATTTAAGAAAAGTCATAAAAAGAATATAAACAGTATTTATGTGCTTTTTATGAAAATTCACTATAGTTAACATTTTCCTTCATTCGCTTAATCACTTATTTGTGTGTATGTTCTCTTTGTGGACATACATTTGAGATTAACTTGTATATATCATAGTCCTCTATTCCTACCTATTTTAATCTTGCTCTCCTCAGGATAAAAATGTCCCATTATTACATAGCCACAGTAGTTACCGGCTTCAGTAAATTAATCACAATGCCATACTTTGCTTAATCTTTGTCTATATTTCAGTCTTGACAATTGGCTCAATTCTGTCCCTGTCATTTTTTTCTCCAGTACTAATACCAGTACATGATCATGAATTATATATAGTTGTGTATACTTGATCTCCTATAGTCTATAATAATTCTCTGCTTTTCCTTTATAACATTACTATTTTTAACAACACAAGCACCTGCTTCCATTTAGTAGCTAGGATGAGAGGTATGAGTGACTGCTGACTAGCAAATGTAGAGTTCTTGAGGGTTAAATTGTGTTATTTGTTTTTGTTTTTGTTTTTGTTTTTTACAAAGTATGAGGCTCATTGTAAAAAATGCTCAGTGTTGTTGACCCCATATAAACTAGCTTATTATCCCAAATATACATGTAGATGTTCAATAAGCAGATATGTCTCTATATTTTTATTCTAGGTAATTTGCTAGGTGCTAGGGAAGTAATGATGAGAATGACATAGAACAATCACAAGAATAAAAGAAATCATGTTAATAAATATTTTTGAGGTCAATAATTCTCAATGTGGTCCCTATGTGGCAATTCTCAGAAGGAAGTTTTCAAATAATTGAAATTTTTGGCATAGAGATACAGGGTATAGCAGGGGCATTGGCCTGGTTGTCTGCAAACTAAGGGTGTAGGGAAAAGTGCACTGGAGCATGTGGTTCTGGGAATAATTTTTTAATATTTTTGTTTATATTTTTTACCTTTTTTTCTCCAAGCTAGCAGGCTTCATACCTTGAGCCACAGCTTAATTACTCACTTTCTTTTTTCTTTGTTCATTTTTGCTGACCTTGGGGCTTGAACTCTTCTGCCTGGGCCCTGTCCCTGAGCTTCTTTTGCTCAAGGCTAACACTCTACCACTTCAGCCACAGCACCACTTCCAGCTTTTTCTGAGTAGTCTATTATGTTTCTCGGACTTTCCTTCCTTGCATCAAACTGTGATCCACAGAACTCAGCCTCCTGAGTATGAGTAGCTAGGATTACTGGTGTGACCCTTTGGCACCTGGCTAGGTTTTTCTTATGTTTTGGTTCTGGACCTAGGGCTTGAACACAGGGCCTGGTCAGTGTTGTTTAGTTTTTGTTTTTGATTTAAAGCTGATAGTCTATTTGAGCCAAAGATCACTTTCTGCCTTTTTGTTGTTGTTTTTATTCTTTGTGTTAATCCCAGGGCTTCAAAGTGGCCTGGCCAGTCTCCAGTGTCCATGTTTTCTCCCACTTCCGCCCCCCCCAAGTTAGCAGGCACTACATCTTTAGCCAGTGCACAACTCTTCCTTTTTATTTTTGGTGGTTGTTTTTATTTCTTTGTATTTGGCTTTTATTTATTTATTTATTTTGGCTGGTCATGGGGCTTGAACTCTGGGCCTGGGTGCTATCCCTCAGCAATTCAGCTCCTGGTCCTCTACCATTTGAGCCACAACACCACTTGCAGCTTTTTTTTCTGCTTATGTGATGTTGAGAAGTCGAACCAGGGCCTCATGCATCCAAAGCAAGCAGGCACTCTACCACTGAGCCACCTTCCCAGCCCTGGTTTTCATTTTTTTATGGTGATACTAGGGCTTGACCTGCCAGTCTTCTTGAGGTGTTGGGCTTTTTCCCCCCTCTAGGATGGAAGTTTTACAATTTGAGCCATAGCTCATCTTTTTTTTTTTTTTTGTTAATATTGTAAGGTCTGCTCCTGGATGGTGAGCAGACACCACACTCCTCACAGCAAAGTCTCCACCCAGTAACTGCGTTACCTAGGCAACTGGGACACCTGGAAGAAGTCACATTTGCATCCACTGAGGTCATATCTGAATTTGATGTGTCCACACCTTTCTCTGCCCGTACCCTAGATAAGGCCTAGCCCAGGCCCAGACACTCTCTCTCTACTCTCTCTCTGCTCTCTCTGCTCTTTTCTAGCTCTTTCCTCTCTCTTTCCTCTCTTTCCCAGCTCTCTCTCATTCCAAGGCCTTTCCCAGCCATGTGGAGTGCCAACCTTGCCTGGTCCCAGCAGGTCTACTGAATAAAACTACCCCTTACCTGAATAGCATGTGCATGGTGCTGTTTTTACTCGGCTATCTCTTTTTTTCAAACCTAACAAGTGAGATAAGTGTCCTATGGCTCTAACTACTCAGGAGGCTGAGATCTGAGGACCTCAGTTGGAAGCCAGCCCAGACAGAAAAGTCCTTGTGAGACTCTTATGTCCAATTAACCACTCAAAACCCAGAAGTGGCGCTATGGCACAAATGGCAGAGCACAAGGCTTGAGTACAAGAGGCGCAGGGACAGCGCACAAGTCCTGAGTTCAAGCCCCACAACTGTCAAAAAAGACAGAAAGGAAAAAAGAACTACAGGAAGCCAAGATGACTATCCAGAGAGCTTGGTATTGGCATAAGAACAGACATCAGGACCAATGGAATAGAATTGAAATCCCAGAAATGAACCTACAGACCTATAGCCATCTAATCTTCGATAAGGGAGCTAAAACAATAGAATGGAAGAACGACAGCCTCTTCAGTAAATGGTGCTGGTAAAATTGGTTAACTACTTGTAGAAAACTAAAGCTAGATCCTTATATATCACCTTGCACCAGAATCAACTCCAAATGGATCAAAGACCTCAAAGTTAATGCAGACACTTTGAAAACATTACAGGATGGAATAGGAGAAACCTTAGGTTTCCTTTGCTCAGGCCGAAATTTTCTGAATAGAGACCCAGAAACACAACAAATCAAAGAAAGGTGGGACAAATGGGATTGCATAAAGTTGCAGAGCTTCTGCAGGGCAAATGACATAGCTAGCAAGATCAATAGAAAGCCCACAGATTGGGAGAAGACCTTTACTAGCCATACAACGGACAAGGGTCTCATATCTAAAATATACTTGGAACTCAAAAAATTAAACCACCCAACAACAAATCTTCAAAGAAACAACTGCCCAATAAATAAGTGGGCGAAAGACTTAAAGAGAAGCTTCTCTGAAGAAGAAAGAAGGATGGCCAATAGACACATGAAGAAATGTTCAACATCCCTAGCCATAAAAGAAATGCAAATCAAAACAACATTGAGATATCACCTCACCCCAGTTAGAACAGCAAAAATCAAGAACTCTAACAACAACAGATGCTGGAGGGGATGTGGACAGAAAGGAACCTTACTTCATTGTTGGTGGGAATGTAAACTTGTTCAACCACTTTGGAAAGCAGTATGGAGGTTCCTCAAAAGACTTCACATAGAGCTCCCCTATGATCCAGCAATCCCACTTTTGGGCATTTACCCAAATGTTTACAAACAAGACCACACTAACGCCAACAGCACAACTATGTTTATTGCAGCATTATTTACCATAGCTAAGATATGGAACCAACCCAGATGCCCCTCAGTAGATGAATGGATCAAGAAAATGTGGTATATATACACAATGGAATTCTATGCCTCCATCAGAAAGAATGACATTGCCCCATTTGTTAGGAAATGGAAAGGTTTGGAAAAAATTATATTAAGTGAAGTAAGCCTGGCCCAAAGAAGCATAGGTCCCATGGTTTCCCTTATTTGCAATATCTAGTATAGGTATGAGTCAAGCGGAAAAGGTCTGATAATGTGATGTTAGGAAAATGAAACCTTAAATATGTATTTTAATGTTTTTGTTTCTTTCATGCATGTGTTTCTAACGCATTTATAAGATTATTTCTTTGTTGCTTTGTATGTCCCTCCCCTACAGTGTAACCCCCGCTTTCACTATATTTGATGTCAGTATAACATGTGGAGGAGATGGGGACAAACAAGTCGTTTAAGGATTCAGGTGGACCTGTTGCAACAATGAGAAGTACAAAATGTCATGTCAAAACCAGCTTTACAATGTCGGTGTGGGGGGGGGAGGGGGGTATAATTGAGTGGGGGGAGGGGGGTAAAATTGTGTGTGGGGAGGGGCGAGGCGGGGAAGGGAAGTGAAGGGTAAACAAAGGAGGAGGCTGCAATGCTTGGTAAGAAATGTATGCATTATCCTGCCCATGTAATTGTAGCCCCTCTGTACCGTATGTTCTCAAATAAAATAAAATACAATTAAAAAAAAATAAAAAAGAAATGCAAATCAAAACAACATTGAGATATCACCTCACCCCAGTTAGAACAGCAAAAATCAAGAACTCTAACAACAACAGATGCTGGAGGGGATGTGGACAGAAAGGAACCTTACTTCATTGTTGGTGGGAATGTAAACTTGTTCAACCACTTTGGAAAGCAGTATGGAGGTTCCTCAAAAGACTTCACATAGATCTCCCCTATGATCCAGCAATCCCACTTTTGGGCATTTACCCAAATGTTTACAAACAAGACCACACTAAAGCTACCAGCACAACTATGTTTATTGCAGCATTATTTACCATAGCTAAGATATGGAACCAACCCAGATGCCCCTCAGTAGATGAATGGATCAAGAAAATGTGGTATATATACACAATGGAATTCTATGCCTCCATCAGAAAGAATGACATTTCCCCATTTGTTAGGAAATGGAAAGGTTTGGAAAAAATTATATTAAGTGAAGTAAGCCAGGCCCAAAGAAGCATAGGTCCCATGGTTTCCCTTATTTGCAATATCTAGTATAGGTATGAGTCAAGCGGAAAAGGTCAGATAATGTGATGTTAGGAAAATGAAACCTTAAATATGTATTTTAATGTTTTTGTTTCTTTCATGCATGTGTTTCTAACGCATTTATAAGATTATTTCTTTGTTGCTTTGTATGTCCCTCCCCCACAGTGTAACCCCCGCTTTCACTATATTTGATGTCAGTATAACATGTGGAGGAGATGGGGACAAACAAGTCGTTTAAGGATTCAGGTGGACCTGTTGCAACAATGAGATGTACAAAATGTCATGTCAAAACCAGCTTTATAATGTCGGTGTTGGGGGGGAGGGGGGTATAATTGGGTGGGGGGAGGGGGGAGGCTGGGAAGGGAGGTGAAAGGTAAACAAAGGAGGAGGCTGCAATGCTTGGTAAGAAATGTATGCATTATCCTGCCCATGTAATTGTAGCCCCTCTGTACAGTATGTTCTCTAATAAAATAATATTAAAAAAATCACACACACAAAAAAAGATGAAGCATATCTTGTCCTTGGGTAGGTGTTAAAGGAGACATGGAAAGAGGCAAAGGAATAGGGAGTAGATGGCTTGGAAAATACAACATAAGATTCAATGCACATATGTGAAAATGGAACTAGGAAAGAAAGGGGATGGGTGGGGTTTTTATCGATTAGAAGAGTCGATGGAAACTATGAAAAAGTCTAAGAGGCATTGTAAAAACCAATTGATACATTGTACAACTGTTTAAAAAAATATCCATGAGGCCTGTAATTCTAATTACTCAGGAGGCTGTGAAATGAGGATTGTGGTTTGAAGCCAGCCATGGCAGAAAAGTTCATGAGACTCTTATCTCCAACAAACTACTCAGAGAAGGCTGGAAATACTGCTGTGGCTCAAGTTGTACAGGGCTAACCTTCAGCACAGAGAGGTTTTGGAACAGCACTTTGATCTTGATTTGAAGTGCCAAGACAGGCACAAAAACAAAACAAAACAAGATAAAACAAAAGAAAAAAAAGAAACAAACCAAAAACAAAAAAGATCTTAATTTTTATATTTTTGAAAATTACAAGAAAAACCCATGTTCCACCTACTTCAAATAGTTAGATAATATACATTATATGGCTATGATTGTGATGGATGGAAATTTTCTCATTCATGTAGCATCTAATGTTCATTCGAGGCATGGTTTTTCATGCCTCCCAGGCTATGACTTGTGTAGGCTGAGGTTATGGGCTTGGAGCTGCAGATACTGATACCCTTCTCAACCAGTGTTTCACCTCTTAACAGGGCAGTCATACCCAAGGGCTCCTTTAACTTCAGCTTCATGACCTCTTCGTGGTCCTGAGGGCCCAGTTGTGGGTGCCATCCTGGATACCTGTGATTTGAAGTAAGTTCATCCTACTCATCCTCTATGCCAAAAGAGTCAAGTGTGAGAGGGTTTGCAGACATTTGAAGTAATGTACATACACGGTGCTCCAGTGGCCCCACATACCTACCCAGCATATGCCTGTGTATCCTAGGATTATTGGTCTGGATCAGGGGATGTTTCCAACATATTCCCTAACTAGTGCTTCACCTGCTAAAGTGAATACATGATTGAGAGCCTCTTGTTTACCTTAAGGAAATCTAAATTCCTGATCTGTGCCACGCCACAGCAGATGCCATCCCACATGCCCCCCATTTCATTTTATGTTAGACCTTTCCTGCCACACTGTGGGAACCAAATCACTGGTGAGCAGTTGTGCATGTATGTACACACATTCACACTAAGGCATGTACATAGTGTCAGATTTGACTGGTTGTGTACTATATATTATAGTACCCAAGTGAAAGAAGACTTGGAGATTCCTTGACTACAAGCTATCCTGTTTTGCTATTTAGCTGTGTCCTGTATAGCCCAGGGTGTGGGATTCGAAGTGGGCATGCATCCACCCTCCACAACCAGTGCTCCTCTGTCGCTACCGCCTCGACCAGCAAGGAAGACGCGACACCGGACTCTTCTCTCTGCAGTTTATTCAGGACCTTTTTGTAATCTTCTGACCCCAACCCCGGGGAGAATTCCCCACAGCCTTAAGTACCCACTGGGTAGCCAACCCTGATACGCCACGTGGGAACCGCCAATAGGTTCAGGTGCGCGGAAGCAAGCCAGATTCTTTGCCTTAGCCATATCAGGAGTTGTTTACCACAGAGAGCACTCGCCATCGGGAAGGCGGAGGGCGGAAGCTGGCACCATCTTCCAGGTGCGGCCTCTCCCAGCTCTCTACAGTTCCCCCTTTTTTGTTTAAAGAACACAGATGAGAACAGAGGTCTGATCCCTGTTGTGCAATTGCAAGGACTGCATACAAGCCTTCTCCCAGAGGGCACCTTCTCTAGGGATGACTCAGCCTGTCCATTGATTCGTTTTTCACAAGGACGGGAAAAGGCGAATCGAACCCGTGTGCAATCAAACATGCTCTCCTCGAGGGCAAAACTCATGCCTCTCGACTGCAGTACTTTGGCTTTGCAATCTGTGTTCATTGTTTTAGGGTGGCAAGCCACGCTTAGGGGGACTGACCTGCTCCAATGACTGTAAAGGCTTGGATAATCATGGCTGCACTGCGACGCTGAGAACCTCTAATTTGGCAAATGCACCACAGACATACCAAGGAGGCTAACACCAGAAGGCCTATCAGGGCTCCCAAACCCGCCCCCTCCTTGAGATGAATCATAGCAGCGGAGATCCATGAAGATAACCCCTCCGCCAATCCGGCATCCACTCGGGTCGAGTTCACCATGACGATGGCAACCCTGAGCTGTTCCATCAGGCTGTCGAACTCCCCAGTTCAATTACCTAAAAGATAACTAGACAACTGTTTAGACAAATTTGCAGCGTTTTTTGAATAGGTTTTTTCCTGGGCCTGAACTCTGGGCCTGGGCGCTGTCCCTTAGCTCTTCAGCTCAAGGCTAGCACTCTTACCACTTGAGCTACAGCGCCACTTCCGGCTTTTTTCTCTTCTTGCTTATGTGGTGCTGAGGAATCGAACCCAGGGCCTCAGGCATGCAAGGCAAACGCTCTACCACTGAGCCACCTTCCCAGCCCCATTCTTCTGGGTTAATTGCACCACAGCAGCAGCTAATCCAGCATTAGTTAGTGGTCCGCCCAGCTCTCTGCAAACTAGTCCCCTATTCTTATATGGGGTTATGGCGGCTCTGCATTCCTTAGTACACTGCTCGTAAACAAGCTGTTTAATTAATGGCATGGCTGTGTCTGGGTCACCAAAAATTCTGCCAGCGGCCTCGACCATACGAGCAACAAAGTCCAAAAACGGCTCCATAGAGCCCTGCAGGATTTTGGTGAGATTGCCACTCACTTCGCCTTTATTTGGTAAGGCCTTCCATGCCTTTATGCCAATTTTATTGATTTGTTCATAAACTTGAACCGGGTAGCCTATCTGCTGATTGGCGAATCTCCCCTGTCCAAGCAGCATATCTCTGTCCCAAGCTGGGTTCCCCGCAGCCTGATTGGCTGCAGCCTCTTCACTAGCAAATTCAATCAAAAAGGCCTTCCAATCTAAATACTGACCTGGGCTCAACCAAGCTCGTGCGAGCCCACTCCAATCACCGGGTGTCATGCAGTGTCTGTTTAGGGCCTCCACCTGGGCTACAGTAAAGGAGGCTGTGATTCCATATGTCCGCACAGACTCAGCTAAAGATTTTATAACCTTAAAATCTAAGGGTTCATGATACCGCTGTCCCTGTGGATCCTGAAATATTGGACAGGCTAGATGTAACTCGGTTCTGACCGCTTTCCACATGCCTGGGCTGAAAGAACAGCCGGGGCTGCCACTTCCAGGGTCCTCCGCATAGAGCAGAGGGGCCGAAGGTGTGGGACGGTGCACGGAAGGCATGCATTCGTCTTTATCTGGGTCCTCTCTCTCCTTCCCTTTCCTCCTCTTTCTTATCTTTGTTTTTTCTATTTGTTCTATGAGTGATTGTAGTTCCTCTGAGTCTGTAGACTCAGAGGTCTCTAGTTCGGCAAAATCAGGGTATGACCCCCCCCGCTCTCCTCCTTTTCGCTGTCTGCCCTTTCTGATCTTTCTTCCTGCAGCATTTCTAAGGCGGCCTGACCATTCTCTACCGCCTCACTGCAACGCTGGTCCTCGAGACAGCCTCTTATCAGTTTCCATATTGGTCTCACTCCGCTCTTAAGCGTTCCTTGTTCAGAGGCAAAATCTAGGTCCCTCACTAGTTTCTCCCAAGAGGCCACCGTGAGGCTTCCAGAGACAGCGAACCATGGGGCAACGGTGTCACATTCATTCAAAAATCTCTCTAAAGTACTCTTTTTTATTTTTAACTTTTTTGAGTGCAGTAGCTCATTGAGAGCCAAAAAAATTGGGTGCGAAAAAGAAGCGCCCATGTTTTAAACATTTAAAGCTGGTAAACAAACTTTTACTTTCACTTTTGGCTACTCTATTGACTAGCCCCGGGTTCTCACTCTCTCTTTATCTACCGAGAAGAGCAAAAATCCCCCCCGCTCTTGTGGCGGATTCCCCTTTTACCTGGGGACTTACCCCCGCTTTTGTCGCGGATTCCCCTTTTACCTGGGGACTTACCGGTGCACCACCCTGACCACAGAGAGTTCTGAGTCCTCATTGGGGTTATGGCTGAGTCCCCGTACGGGCCACCACGTGTCGCTACCGCCTCGACCAGCAAGGAAGACGCGACACCGGACTCTTCTCTCTGCAGTTTATTCAGGACCTTTTTGTAATCTTCTGACCCCAACCCCGGGGAGAATTCCCCACAGCCTTAAGTACCCACTGGGTAGCCAACCCTGATACGCCACGTGGGAACCGCCAATAGGTTCAGGTGCGCGGAAGCAAGCCAGATTCTTTGCCTTAGCCATATCAGGAGTTGTTTACCACAGAGAGCACTCGCCATCGGGAAGGCGGAGGGCGGAAGCTGGCACCATCTTCCAGGTGCGGCCTCTCCCAGCTCTCTACAGTTCCCCCTTTTTTGTTTAAAGAACACAGATGAGAACAGAGGTCTGATCCCTGTTGTGCAATTGCAAGGACTGCATACAAGCCTTCTCCCAGAGGGCACCTTCTCTAGGGATGACTCAGCCTGTCCATTGATTCGTTTTTCACAAGGACGGGAAAAGGCGAATCGAACCCGTGTGCAATCAAACATGCTCTCCTCGAGGGCAAAACTCATGCCTCTCGACTGCAGTACTTTGGCTTTGCAATCTGTGTTCATTGTTTTAGGGTGGCAAGCCACGCTTAGGGGGACTGACCTGCTCCAATGACTGTAAAGGCTTGGATAATCATGGCTGCACTGCGACGCTGAGAACCTCTAATTTGGCAAATGCACCACAGACATACCAAGGAGGCTAACACCAGAAGGCCTATCAGGGCTCCCAAACCCGCCCCCTCCTTGAGATGAATCATAGCAGCGGAGATCCATGAAGATAACCCCTCCGCCAATCCGGCATCCACTCGGGTCGAGTTCACCATGACGATGGCAACCCTGAGCTGTTCCATCAGGCTGTCGAACTCCCCAGTTCAATTACCTAAAAGATAACTAGACAACTGTTTAGACAAATTTGCAGCGTTTTTTGAATAGGTTTTTTCCTGGGCCTGAACTCTGGGCCTGGGCGCTGTCCCTTAGCTCTTCAGCTCAAGGCTAGCACTCTTACCACTTGAGCTACAGCGCCACTTCCGGCTTTTTTCTCTTCTTGCTTATGTGGTGCTGAGGAATCGAACCCAGGGCCTCAGGCATGCAAGGCAAACGCTCTACCACTGAGCCACCTTCCCAGCCCCATTCTTCTGGGTTAATTGCACCACAGCAGCAGCTAATCCAGCATTAGTTAGTGGTCCGCCCAGCTCTCTGCAAACTAGTCCCCTATTCTTATATGGGGTTATGGCGGCTCTGCATTCCTTAGTACACTGCTCGTAAACAAGCTGTTTAATTAATGGCATGGCTGTGTCTGGGTCACCAAAAATTCTGCCAGCGGCCTCGACCATACGAGCAACAAAGTCCAAAAACGGCTCCATAGAGCCCTGCAGGATTTTGGTGAGATTGCCACTCACTTCGCCTTTATTTGGTAAGGCCTTCCATGCCTTTATGCCAATTTTATTGATTTGTTCATAAACTTGAACCGGGTAGCCTATCTGCTGATTGGCGAATCTCCCCTGTCCAAGCAGCATATCTCTGTCCCAAGCTGGGTTCCCCGCAGCCTGATTGGCTGCAGCCTCTTCACTAGCAAATTCAATCAAAAAGGCCTTCCAATCTAAATACTGACCTGGGCTCAACCAAGCTCGTGCGAGCCCACTCCAATCACCGGGTGTCATGCAGTGTCTGTTTAGGGCCTCCACCTGGGCTACAGTAAAGGAGGCTGTGATTCCATATGTCCGCACAGACTCAGCTAAAGATTTTATAACCTTAAAATCTAAGGGTTCATGATACCGCTGTCCCTGTGGATCCTGAAATATTGGACAGGCTAGATGTAACTCGGTTCTGACCGCTTTCCACATGCCTGGGCTGAAAGAACAGCCGGGGCTGCCACTTCCAGGGTCCTCCGCATAGAGCAGAGGGGCCGAAGGTGTGGGACGGTGCACGGAAGGCATGCATTCGTCTTTATCTGGGTCCTCTCTCTCCTTCCCTTTCCTCCTCTTTCTTATCTTTGTTTTTTCTATTTGTTCTATGAGTGATTGTAGTTCCTCTGAGTCTGTAGACTCAGAGGTCTCTAGTTCGGCAAAATCAGGGTATGACCCCCCCCCCCGCTCTCCTCCTTTTCGCTGTCTGCCCTTTCTGATCTTTCTTCCTGCAGCATTTCTAAGGCGGCCTGACCATTCTCTACCGCCTCACTGCAACGCTGGTCCTCGAGACAGCCTCTTATCAGTTTCCATATTGGTCTCACTCCGCTCTTAAGCGTTCCTTGTTCAGAGGCAAAATCTAGGTCCCTCACTAGTTTCTCCCAAGAGGCCACCGTGAGGCTTCCAGAGACAGCGAACCATGGGGCAACGGTGTCACATTCATTCAAAAATCTCTCTAAAGTACTCTTTTTTATTTTTAACTTTTTTGAGTGCAGTAGCTCATTGAGAGCCAAAAAAATTGGGTGCGAAAAAGAAGCGCCCATGTTTTAAACATTTAAAGCTGGTAAACAAACTTTTACTTTCACTTTTGGCTACTCTATTGACTAGCCCCGGGTTCTCACTCTCTCTTTATCTACCGAGAAGAGCAAAAATCCCCCCCGCTCTTGTGGCGGATTCCCCTTTTACCTGGGGACTTACCCCCGCTTTTGTCGCGGATTCCCCTTTTACCTGGGGACTTACCGGTGCACCACCCTGACCACAGAGAGTTCTGAGTCCTCATTGGGGTTATGGCTGAGTCCCCGTACGGGCCACCACGTGTCGCTACCGCCTCGACCAGCAAGGAAGACGCGACACCGGACTCTTCTCTCTGCAGTTTATTCAGGACCTTTTTGTAATCTTCTGACCCCAACCCCGGGGAGAATTCCCCACAGCCTTAAGTACCCACTGGGTAGCCAACCCTGATACGCCACGTGGGAACCGCCAATAGGTTCAGGTGCGCGGAAGCAAGCCAGATTCTTTGCCTTAGCCATATCAGGAGTTGTTTACCACAGAGAGCACTCGCCATCGGGAAGGCGGAGGGCAGAAGCTGGCACCATCTTCCAGGTGCGGCCTCTCCCAGCTCTCTACACTCCTCCTCCTACAGGGAGAGCATACCCAAAGCCCTTTTCTTTCCCTTTTGGACTAACATCTTGCAGGTCCTTCTCTGAAGGCCCAGGTGACAGTGCCATTCCAGATGCCCTAGTTTCTAGGCAAATAGGACCACTCTCCCTTTGTGGTAACTGAATATTTGTGTGGGGTTGAGTGAGTATATCATTGTGCTTGTGTATACACCAGTTTGTGGAACACAAGGACCTGTGGCAAGATTTTCCCACTTGGGTGCTGATGCCAGCCCAAGGCTTAGAGAGTAGGTCTTTCATGTCTCCCTTGCAGAGTATGGCCTGTGCTGCTTGGGATTATGGGGCTGGAGTTTGGCATGGTGCTGCACTTTCTAACCAGGGCTTATCCTGTTACAGGGAAGCCATACAAGGCGGCCAGTTTTTCTTCACTTTGGGACCTCTGGCTTCTTGGTATGAGTCAGCCCAGGTGCAGCTATATGTGCCTATGTCCTTCTCAGTAAGTGGTTCCACTCCCGGTTGGAACTGTGGGAATCCAGTTGTGATATGGGTTATGCATGTGTGTATACACATTCACAGGAGGGCACAAATGTGGTGCCAGAGTGGCCTTTTTGTGCAATATATTGGATCCAGAAGAAGGGAAGCCATAGCTTGTCCTTTTTCCTTAGCTGGCTAATTTCAGTGTAGCCTTGGGAGGCCTTCAATTCAAAGTAAGTGATTCCATTCCCTCCTCTGTCCTGTGAAAATGAAATCATGGGTCAGGGATTTTGTGCATGTGTATACACATGTTCCCATGAAAGCACTTAACTTATTTTTAAATTAGATAGGTCCTAGGTGTTTTTGGACCCAAGAGAAAAAGGCTGGGGTTGGAGACTGTAAAACATCCCTTTCACAGGCCTGTGGAGACCGGCTTATACGCCTGGAACTTGAGGTGCTGCCCACCTTCCTAAATAGTGCTTACTACTGCTAAAGAGAGGTCGTGCCTGGTAGCTTGTTCTTCACCATGTGGACTACTGTCTTGCTGGTCCCTTCTGATAGGCCTATGCGCCAGTACACACTTTCATAAGAGGGCACATACATGATGCCAGATAGGCCTGATTGTGGGCATATTGGGCCAGGCCCTGTGTCCATACCCCTGTAATGCCTTTGTAGCTTGGGGTTATTAACTTGGATCTGGGTATGTTGCTACCTCCCTAACTAGTCGTTTACCTTGTACAGTGACTTCATAGTGAGGACCTCTTCTTGATCATGTAAAGGAACTCTTTATTCATGATTTGTCAGCCTCAGAGACAGTGCCATCTGAGATATATCCATTTTCATGTAAAGATTGCTCCCACCCTGCCATTCTATGGGAACCCATTCATGGAATGTGGACACATGATTGTGCCTATGTGGTGCCAGTTGG
Organism: Dipodomys merriami; assembly: GCF_024711535.1. Classification (NCBI taxonomy): domain Eukaryota; kingdom Metazoa; phylum Chordata; class Mammalia; order Rodentia; family Heteromyidae; genus Dipodomys; species Dipodomys merriami. The sequence goes on from NW_027205999.1 coordinate 502,776, forward strand.
ACTAAGGGTGGGCTCTAGAGGGCAGAAGAGATGGCACATTGGAGCTTGGAGTATGTCCACCACCCTTCCCAACTATAGCCTATATACTGGGATTATGAGTCCTGAGCAGGGGATACTGTTGCTCACCCCATCCAGTGCTTCCCCTTCCACAAAGAGGTCATGGGCATTAGCCTGTTTTTCTTAATCTTGCAAACCTCTAGCTTCATGATTTGTGTTGTCCTAGATGCAGGTACCATTTGCAGATGACCCCAATTCAAAGGAAGCTGTTCCTCTCCTGCCCTTGCCCTGTGGGAACTGAATTGCAAAACAAAAAAGAAAACATTACGAACTAGTAAGTAGTGGGGTACTTGAAGTTATTTCACAAATGAGGGTCCTTATTAAGGCTTCTTACCCCCTTTTTTCTTCCTTGAAAAATTTTCCAGTGTACTAAAAATCATCACAAATACTTATGACAGTGCATATTAAATGTGATGTCCTTCATATTATGTATGAACATTTTCTTCATGAATTTTAGTCAGTGGTGTTTGATAACTTTTACTCCTCTATATGCAGTTTGCATAATGATAAAGTTTGTATCCATATCCACATATATTCTTATATAATCCTTCTCCAATCATTTGGTATTGTCCAGTATATTTTTAACTTTTCCCTAGTCTGACAAGTGTGGTATCTCTTTATTGTTCCTGACAGAATATTTTTCATAAATCTTGCCACATCACATATGCCTTTTCTTGTGAATTGCATGCTCAGATATTTTATTCAATATCATGTATCCTATCTGTCATCTTCTTGATTGAAATGTTCCTTTGTTGAATACATACTATTTAAATGTCTTCAGTCTTAAGAGAGGATGTTTATATTTTTTTTTGATGTTACTTACTCAACCAAAGGTGTTGCTGTAATGTAAACTTATTGATATTTTCCTACCTTTGTATTCATTTCCTTGGGGAAAATCTCCATTCTTAAAATGCACTCTTATTTCATTCTTAAAGCTTTTAAGTGTTGCTTTCTACCTTTGTTTTTAGGAATTGTTTGCTACGGCTTTAAGTTAAGGTCTATTTTGTATCTTATTCCATATAAATAGCTAGCTCATCCAAATAGCTATTTATTGAATAGTCTAATGTCAAATCTCAGGATTCTACATAGGCTTGTTCTCAGTTCTCTACCCTATGTAATACTTTTTCTTCAGCTGTAATACCAGATTGTCTTGATTACTAGGCTTTAGTGTAACAAATCCTCATTTTGAGTTATGGTGTGTCCCCAAAATTGTTCTTTCATATTCTTTGTGTCTTTTGATCTTTAGAAATCCTTCCTCTCCTCTGTTAGTGGGGACCAAACACCGAGTCTCTTGCATTTAAGGCAAGCACTCTACCACTCAGCAACTCACCTCATAACTTTGAGGAACAACAGTCACTGGGTCCAGGTGAGGTTTGGGGAAGTTTCCCTCTATAAGTAGGAACTCTTGACTTAGGGTCCTTGGTCACAGAATAAACATTTGCAGAGTAGTCACCATGGTAAGAAAACTTGGCAATACTTTATTGAGTTAGCAAGCAAACAAACAGATAAGCAGATAAACAGAAAGACAGAGGCACACTCAGAGTGTGAGTGCTCTTAACAGTAGACGCAAAGAGCTCTTTGACATCAGGGGCATTTATATAATAAAAGCAAGTCCTGTCATAAAGCGATATATATAGGTGTTTATCTTTGCTCTTAATCACTCTGGGGTTACACCATCTGAGTTCTTGGTTATTTGGTGATACAGTCTTTAGTGTATTTCTTTTTTTCGGGGGGAGGGTCCAGTCATGGGGCCTGAACTTTGGGCCTGGGCGCGGTCCCTCAGCTCTTCAGCTCAAGGCTAGTGTTCTACCACTTGAGCCCCAGCGCCACTTCTGGCTTTTTTCTTTTTTCTTATGTGGTGTTGAGTAATCGAACCCATGGCCTCATGCATGCAAGGCAAGCACTCTAACACTGAGCCACCTTCGCGGCCCCTTTAGTGTATTTCTTACAGGAAAGAATGCGTATATTTTTGCCATAGAACAGATGCTTATCCTTAAGATGATGAACGCACCCTGAGTTAGAAGCAAAGAAGATAGTGCATGTATGTTTCTAAATGTATTGTTTCTATCAGAGTTCCTAGATGTCATTTTCCAGGTCTCATTTTTCCTAAGCTATCCAGCCTGAAACTATAAAAAGTCCTGATAAGACTTCTCAGAAAATTGCATTCAATTTATAGATTGATTTGATAGAAAACAATACATTCTTTAGATATTGAGTATTCCCATGAATGATTTTTTTTTTTGGGTCCGGTCATGGGGCCTGAACTCTGGGCCTGGGCACTGTCCCTCAGCTCTTCAGCTCAAGGCTAGTGCTCTGCCACTTGAGCCACAGAGTTACTTCTGGCTTTTTTCTTTTTGCTTATGTGGTGCTGGGCAATCGAACCCAGGGCCTCAAGCATGCAAGACAAGTGCTCTACCACTGAGCCACCTTCTCAGCCCCCCATGCATGATTTTGACATAGCTGTATTTAGCTGTTTTTCAGTTATTTTTAATAATTAATGTTTGTTACATAGTATTATATATCTTTTGTAGGATATGCTTCTTGGTGTGTTTTTGTTCGTTTGGTTTGGTTTGAACAACATGGGGAATTGAACTGGTGTATGGGAGGAAAGCATTCTACCACCTAAGCCACAATATAGCCATGTTAGTAACTATTGAAGCTACTTAAAATAATCATCCATCTTATAATTTGTTATTTTTACCTTTTTTTCATCCTGGGGTACTTGGTATAGGAGTCTGGTTTTTGTGTGTGTGTGTGTGTGTGTGTGTGTGTGTGTGTGTGTGTGTGTGTGTATGCACATGCATGCATATAAGTGTATATGTGCCAATACTGGGGCTTGAATCCTCTTAACTTTTTCCAGCCAAGGTTAGCATTTACCATTTCAGCATGTATGCACCTTCAGTGTGGCTTTTCTGGTTAAATCCTACTCAGGAGGATACAAATGGCAGTTCAAAGCCAGCCTGGGCAGAAAAGTCCAGTAGTCCTATGAACTACTTTGAAAAACTACTATGAAAAACCTGGAAGTGGTACTATGGCTCAAAAATAGTGCTCAAGCTTTGAATTGAAGCCCTCAATCCTTAGGGCCAGCACATACAAAAATTAATGAACTTTGAATTGTCTAACCATGATGTATTTACACCATGATCTACAGATCTCAGCCTCTCAAGTAGGTAGCATTGTAGGTGTGATCCTGTAGTAATAATAAGTCATTTATTATTGTTACTAATGGATATTTTTTAAAGACATAAGTGTATGCTAGTGGCTCAAGTCTATAATCCTAGCCAGTCAAGAGGCTGAAGTTTAAGAATCTTTGTTCAAAGCTGACCCAAGGGAGAAAAATCTATGTGGCTTATCTCCAATTAACAATCAAAAAGTTGGAAACACAGCTGTAGCTTTAGTGGCATAGTAGTAACCTTAAGCAAAAATGCTTAGGGACAGTGCCCAGACCCCGAGTTCAAGTCCCAGAATCAGCCCCCAAAATTAAAATAAATAGAACACAAAATAACTCCAGGTATGACTAGTGATAGTATGCCTAGTTTGCATGAAATTCTGAATTTGATTGCCACCAGCAAGAAAAATACACAAACCAAGAAAAAATGTTTCCAAAGCCAGAGGGAATTTTTTACTGATCCTTACTAACAGACAATTTTTTTCTTACACAATTTCATTTAGAACGTTAGCCCAAGGCAGGTGCTAGTGGCTTGGCTCATGCCTGTAATATTAACTACTCAGGAACTTGAGAATTGAGGATAGTGGTTCTTGAGACTTTTCAATAAGCTACTCAAAAATAAGTGGAAGTGACCCTATGGCTCAAGTGATAGAGAGCTAGCCTTGAGCTCAAAGAAGCACAGGTACAGGGGCCAGGCCCAAAGTTCAAGCTTCATGGAAAACAAAAATAAAAATAAAAAGCCAAACAATAACTCCAGTAGAAGAGAAATGATTATGCAATGACTACTTTAGCAAGAATGCATTTCTCAGTTTAGAATGAGGTTTCACTTTGTATAACCTTATAAATATAAGATAATTAAATTTCAAGTAATTATTTAACTTCACTATCCACTAAGTTGGAGTGTTGATCTATATGTTAAATAACAGTGAGTTATAGAAACATGAAAGACGTACTTGAGGCAATGATAAGGGGAGTTGAAGAAATCAATGTTGTTTTGAGAGCAACTCAGGTTGAAGCTGACCACCTAGGTAGGTCTTCAGGAGACTAAGGCTGTTTCTCATTTCTAAGATCCCTCTCCTTGGCTGGGCCCCTCCCATTGAGTTTAATCAAAGATTAGGTTAGGTGTGGGGAAAAGCAGCAGCTTGTATTGAAGGTTTTAAAAAAATAAACCCTCTTTTTTGTGTTTAAATGTAGGAACTAGAGAAGTCGTTGGTTCACAGGACTCTGCATTTGAAAGAACTTCCAACTATGAAGGCCAACCTGAGCCACATATTCCAGAGAAGGACATGATGTTGGCACAGGAACAGATAGAATATTTGCAGAAGAATTTTATGTGGTGCTTAATTTATTAAGCCTTTCTTGTTTATGTTTGATGTAACCTGCTAGTAATAGATGTGAAATGAGTAAAGGATCTGTTGGCCACCTAAATTTGTTACTTCAGCAAAAGTATATCTGATCATGCTAAACCTTAGGTTTCTAAGAGGAAGAAAAAGATGTAAGTCCTTCAAGATGCTAACAAAACTGAATTAACAATCCATTAATTGGAGGGAAGGGCACTTTTTGTTGGCAATTTTAAATATCCAATTGCATTTTTCCATGCAGGTGACTATCAGCAAAGAGGAGATTGAAGGGGGCTCAGAAGGTGGCTCAGTGGTATAGTACTTGCTTCAGATGCATGAGTCCCAGGGTTCAATTCCTCACAGACATATAAACAGAAAAAGCCAAAAACTGGCACTGTGGCTCAAGTGGTAGAGCGCTAGCCTTGAACTGAAGAATTGAAGGACAGTACCCAGGGTCAGAGTTCAAGCCCCACAACCGACAAAAAGAAAACTAAAAGAGGAGATTGAAGACACTCAGTTCATGGATCCTGTTGAATGAAGACTATAAGGAGCTGTGTGGATAGCTGGTGCTGATGGAAAACAGTTCTACAGACAGCAGACAGCAGTATCATTGAAGAAAGGGTTGAGAAGTTTCAGAAGGTGAACCAGCAGTATGAAGGCAGGTGTAGTTACGACATCCTTCTCAATGCTGAGAATCTCATGCTATAGGTATGTTTTGTACAAGAGTTGAAGAGACTTTCGAACTACTTTTCATCTTTCTGAGGGAAAAGAGAAGATTGCTGAGAGATGAGAGGGGTGAGCCACTCATGGCTAAGCATATATTGAGAACAGGTGTTTTTCTGGGTTGGCAAGTCTGATAAGAGGAGGGGCTTATGTCTCTTGAAGTATCTTGGTGTCTCAGACCAGTGAAGGAGTCTAGTTATTATTGCCCAAGGGCAGAAGTCATCCCGAGTAAAGTTGGTGATTTCATGTGGTCACTAGGCCTCAGATGTAATGTAGCTTAGTAATATAACAGGAGTGATGTTCTTTGAGTTATTTGAAACTGAGTTGTATTCTCTTGGGACTCCCAAGTAAATTAGAATAGAAGCTACCCATGAGAGACATGAGAGAGACTGTTGCATTAAAAAGTAAGAACTAGATTTTGAATTTGATTATTGAGCTTTTCTTGACTTTCTAGACTTTCCTTTTGAAATTGCATTAACTCATTTGTACAATGAGAATTTTTCAATTACAAAAATCTTTAAAGAGCACCCTTATGTTTGTGGCTAAGGAAGAAATGGTTCTTTCCATTTTTTTTTTTTAGTCATGCAACTTGAACTCTGGGCCTGGGCATAGTCGCTGAGCAATTCAGCTCAAGAGTAGAACTGTACCACTTGAGACACAGTGCTACTTCCTGCTTTTTCTATTTATGTTGAGAATGGAAGCCAGAGCCTCAAAAATAATTTATCCTGTAATTGTTTCATTTTTGGTTATTATTAATGTTTTTTCATTGTGAAAATTCCATACAGAGGGGTTACAATTACATGAGCAAGGTAATGAATACATTTCTTATCAAGCATTGTTACCTCCTCCTTTGTATCCCCTTACCATCTCTGCCCTCCCATTTCCCTTTCCCCCATCCCAACCCCCTCACCAATATTGTAAAGTTCATTTTTCGACATAAGGTCTTGTACATCTCATTGTTGCAATGGGTCCACTTGTATCCCTATTTAAACAATTTCTTTTTTCCCTTCCACACCCCAAATTATAACAACAAAACATATAGTGAAAAGAGGGGTTATAACAAGAGGGAGGGACATACAAAGCAACAAAGAAATCATCTTATAAATATGTTAGAAACAATCGCAAGAAAGAAAAATTATTTCACTAGTTCTCTAGGTGTTGCTTTCGCTTAACATCAACTTTTTTGAACTTTTCCGCTTGACTCATACATATACTAGATATTGCAAATAAGGGAAACCATGGGACCTATGTTTCTTTGGGCCTGGCTTACTTCACTGAATATAATTTTTTCCAAGTTTTTCCATTTCCTAACAAATGGGGCAATGTCATTCTTTCTGATGGAGGCATAGAATTCCATTGTGAACATATACCACATTTTCTTGATCCATTCATCTACTGAGGGGCATCTGGGTTGGTTCCATATCTTAGCTATGGTAAATAATGCTGCAATAAACATAGTTGTGCTGGTAGCTTTAGTGTGGTCTTGTTTGTAAACATTTGTGTAAATGCCCAAAAGTGGGATTGCTGGGTCATAGGGGAGTTCTATGTGAAGTCTTTTGAGGAACCTCCATACTGCTTTCCAAAGTGGTTGAACAAGTTTACATTCCCACCAACAATGAAGTAAGGTTCCTTTCTGTCCACATCCCCTCCAGCATCTGTTGTTGTTAGAGTTCTTGATTTTTGCCGTTCTAACTGGGGTGAGGTGATATCTCAATGTTGTTTGAATTTGCATTTCTTTTATGGCTAGGGATGTTGAACATTTCTTCATGTGTCTTTTGGCCATCCTTCTTTCTTCTTCAGAGAAGTTTCTCTTTAAGTCTTTCTCCCACTTATTTATTGAGCAGTTGTTTCTTTGAGGATTTGTTGTTGGGGGTTTAATTTTTTGAGTTCCAAGTATATTTTAGATATGAGACCCTTGTCCGTTGTATGGCTAGTAAAGATCTTCTCCCAATCGGTGGGCTTTCTATTGATCTTGCTAGCTATGTCATTTGCCCTGCAGAAGCTCTGCAACTTTATGCAATCCCATTTGTCCAACCTTTCTTTGATTTGTTGTGTTTCCGGGTCTCTATTCAAAAAATTTCGGCCTTCTGTGGGGTCAGAAAATACATACAAAAAATATTCTCAAACCACAATGAGAGCTTTGTTTGTAAAATGGGAAATCCATCCATAATAAATGAGCAATATGGACTGCCATCCAGGCCTGTTCATGAATTTGTGTGTACAAAGAGGATCTTCGTTTAACAGTATCTGTGTGATGATGTATTTGTTCTTGCTAGAATGCTGTTTAACTGGTAGAAGTCCTATGTTTTCACTAGGGATATTAATAATCATTAAATAAGGCTATGTAAATAATTATTGTTTTTATCTGTTTATCTCTACTGTCTTTCCCATCAAATACCGTAATAAGGGGATTATTTATATAGTGCTAACAAATCAGAGTCTGAAGATAGGCACATCTCTTACATATATTTGCCAAAGACAGCAAAAAGAATTTGCAGAATTAGAGAGCCTTCTGTACCTACATCATTTTCCATATACCTCATTGTATATATTGAGTAATTTAAAAGCTGCCTTTAGTAGTACTGTGAATACTCAATTTTAATAAACATTAAGTTGTCTTCTTAAAAAAAAAAAAATTTCGGCCTGAGCCAAGGAGACCTAGGGTTTCTCCTATTCCATCCTGTAATGTTTTCAGAGTATCTGCTTTGACTTCAAGGTCTTTGATCCATTTGGAGTTGATTCTGGTGCAGGGTGATATATAAGGATCTAGCTTTAGTTTTCTACATGTAGTTAACCAATTTTGCCAGCACCATTTACTGAAGAGGCTGTCTTTCTTCCCTTCTATTGTTTTAGCTCCCTTATCGAAGATCAGATGGCTATAGATCTGTAGGTTCATTTCTGGGTTTACAATTCTATTCCATTGGTCCTGAGGTCTGTTCTTATGCCAATACCAAGCTGTTTTGATTACTATGGCTTTATAGTAGAGTTTGAAATTTGGTATTGATATTCCTCCAGCAGTGTTCTTTCCGTTGAGGAGCGTTTTTGCTATTTAGGGTCTTTTATTGTTCTATATGAATTTTTGGATTGCCTCTGCTATTTCCTTGAAGAATGAGGTTGGAATTTTGATATGTATTGCATTGAATTTGTAGATAGCCTTGGGAAGTATTGCCATTTTCACGATGTTAATCTTGCCAATCCAGGAGCATGGGAGGTTTTGCCATTTTTTAAGTTCTGTGTTGATTTCCTTTTTTAAGATTTTAAAGTTTTCATCATAGAGGTCTCTCACTTCTTTAGTTAAGTTAATTCCTAGGTATTTTATTTTTTGTGGGGCTATTACAAATGGAGTTGCTTTCCTAATTTCAGCCACACTTTTCTCCTTGTTGACATACAGAAAAGCCATTGATTTTGGGGGGTTAATTTTATAACCTGCTACATTGTCAAAGTTTTGAATCAGATTGAGTAATTTGGGAGTGGAGTCTATGGGATTCTTTAAATACAAGATCATGTCATCTGCAAAGAGGGAGAGTTCTATTTCTTCTTTCCCTATTTGGATCCCCTTTATGTCTGCATCTTGTCTTATTGCTGTAGCTAGGCATTCTATTACTAGATTGAAGAGAAGTGGAGAGAGTGGGCATCCTTGTCTTGTTCCTGAGTTAAGACAAAATGGCTTTAGTTTTCACCATTGAGTATAATGCTGGCTGTAGGTTTGTCATATATAGCCTTTATTGTATTGAGGAATGTTCCATGGATTCCTAATTTTTCCAAAACCTTCATCATAAAGGGGTGTTGGATCTTGTCGAATGATTTTTCTTCATCTATTGAGATAACCATGTGGTTCTTATTCTTGCTCCTGTTGATGTGATGAATAATATTAATTGATTTGCTTATATTGAACCAGCTTTGCATCCCTGAAATGATTCCCGTTTGATCGTGGTGTATGATTTTTTGGATGAGTTGTTGAAGTCGATTGGCCAAAATTTTGTTGACATGTTTGCATCAATGTTCATCAAAGAAATGGGTCTATAGTTCTCTTTCTTTGATGAGTCCCTGCCTGGTTTTGGGATTAGGGTTATGATGGCTTCATAGAATGTGTTCGGTACTGAGCTTTCTCTTTCAATTTCATTGAAGAGTTGGAGGAGTATTGGTGTGAGCTCTGCTTTGAAGGCCTTGTAAAATTCCGCTGTAAAACCATCTGGTCCTGGACTTTTCTTAGCTGGGAGGTCTCTTATTGCTGTTTCTATTTCAATGCTTGATATGGGCCTGTTAAGCTGGTTTAACTCATCTTGGTTTGGTTTTGGCATGTCAATATTTGCTAGGAAAAGGTCCATTTCTGTCAAGTTCTCAAACTTATTAGCATAAAGTTTTGAGAAGTATTTCCTTATAATGTTCTGAATCTTGGTTGTTTCCGTGGTGATGTTTCCATTCTCATCTCTGAGTTTATTAATTTGGGTGTGTTTTCTTTTTCTGATAAGATTTGCTAAGGGTCTGTCAATTTTGTTAAGTTTTTCAAAGAACCAACTCTTTGTTTTGTTGATTCTTTCTACAGTTTTTTTGGATTCTAATTCATTTAATTCTGATTTAATTTTGATTATTTCTTTCCATCTACTGGATTGGGGTTTATCTTGCTGTTCTTTTTCAAGGAGGTTTAGATGTGTCATTAAATTGTTAGTTTCAGATCTCTCCAATTTGTTGATGTAGGAGCTCAGAGCAATAAACTTGCCTCTGAGTACTGCCTTTGCTGTTTCCCAGAGGAGCTGGTAATTTGTGTGTTCATTTTTGTTGAATAGCATGAACATTTGAATTTCCTTTCTAATCTCTTCCATGACCCACTCATGATTCAGCAGTTTGTTGTTCAGCCTCCGTGTGATGCCGGACTTTCTTTGGTGGCTTTTGGTGTTGAGTTCTAATTTTATTCCATTGTGGTCAGAGAGGGTGCAAGGTATAACTTCAATGTTTCTGAATTTAGACAAGTTTGCTTTGTGGCGTAAAATGTGGTCTATTTTAGAAAACGTTCCATGTGCTGCTGAGAAAAACGTGTATTCTGATGCTGTTGGGTGAAATGTTTGGTAGATGTCTGTTAAGTCTAGTTGATCTATGCAGCTGTTTAGATCTGCGGTTTCTCTGTTGAGTTTTTGCCGAGTTGATCTATCTAGTGGGGAGAGTGGTGTGTTAAAATCCCCAACAATTAATATCTTTGGATCTATATGGGATTTGAGGGAAAGTAGTGTTTCTTTGATAAATTTGGGTGCTCCATTGTTTGGCGAATAGATATTTAGAATTGTAATATCCTCCTGAAGGAGAGATCCTTTAATTAGTATGTAGCGACCTTCTTTATCTCTTCTCATGAATTTTAATTTGAAGTCTATTTTATCTGATATTAGGATTGCAACTCCCGCCTGTTTATGGGGGCCGTTTGCTTGGTAGATTTTTTTCCAGCCTTTAACATTGAAAATGTGTTCTTTTTTACGGGCAAGATGTGACTCCTGCAGGCAGCAGAAAGAAGGGTCTTGTTTTTTAATCCAACTAGACAGTCTATGTCGCTTATTTGGAGAGTTCAGTCCGTTAACATTAAGAGATAAGACTGAGAGGTATTTGGGAGTTCCTGCCATGTTATCTACCTTCTTGGGGGCTGTGAAAACTGGGTTCTTCCTATGGTTCTCGGATTCTCAGTTAGGGTGCAGTTTCTTGGCCTTTATTGAGGTCTTGTTGGTTTTCTATGTGTAGGACATCTTTAAGAATCTTTTGTAGGGCTGGTTTGGTGGAGATGTATTGTTTCAATTTTTCTTTGCTATGGAAGGTTTTTATTTGGCCTTCAGTTATGATGGAGAGTTTAGCTGGGTACAGTATTCTTGGTTGATAGTTGTTTGTTTTTAGGGCATGGCATACATCATTCCAGGCTCTTCTTGCTTTGATTGTCTCTGCTGAGAAATCTGAGGTGATTCTAATTTGTTTCCCTTTATAGGTGATTACCCTTTTCTCCTTGACAGCTTTAAGGATCTTTTCCTTGTTCTGAGTTGATCCTGTGTGGATTATAATGTGATGGTGGGATGTCCTATTCTGGTCTGGTCTATTTGGGGTTCTAAAAGCTTCTTGTATCTGAATAGGCCTATCTTTTTGTATGTTTGGGAAGTTCTCTGCTGGGATCCTGTTAAACAAATTTCCTAGACCATTAACTTCTGTTTCTACGTGCTCCTCTACACCCATTATTTAGATTAGGCCTTCTGATGGTGTCTTCCAGGTGTTGAATAGATCTATCATATTTCTTGGACTTGTCTTGGATGGTTGTATGTTCTTTCTCTATAATATCTAGGCTGTCTTCAATCCCTGAGATTCGATCTTCTGCATGGTCTAACCTGCTGTCAAGACTCTCTACTTTGTTTTTAACCTCTTTTCCTTCTAATTGGTCAGCTTTGATGGCTTCAAGTTCTTTGTCGAAGCTTTGTTTTAGGTCTTGTATGAATTTCTTTACTTCCTTAATTTGGTGTTCAGTGTTTGTTCTCAGATCACTTAGTTGATTGGTTATGGTTTCTTTGGACACCCATTTCTTCTGTTGGATTCCATTCAGCATTCCCATTGTGATCTTCCTGACTTCCTTCAGCTCTTTGTTAATGGATTCCATGAATGCCTTTAGTGATCTTTGTGTATTCTCTACCTGGTCTCTCAATTCCTGTATTACTCTTTGATTAGCTTCTTCCCGTTTGTGGAATTCCTTCAGTTCTCTTTCCTCCCATTCATGGGATTCCTGCAGTTCTCTTTGAGTGTTCTCAGCCTGCTCATGCCATTCCTCCATTTCTCTTTGAGTATTCTCAATTTTTTCACACAAATCCTGTATCAGTTTTTGAGTAGCTTCCTCACGCTTATGATATTCCTGTATAAATTTTTGGGATGCCTCCTCTCTCTCCCTTTCACGCTCATACAGAGTCGTTTATAAGTTGTCAAACTTCTCATTTATCATGTTTGCCAGCAGTGTTTGTAGAGCTATTTGGGAACTCTCCTCTGGATTATTCATTATCTGTTCTGAGCCCTCATTATCAAGATTGGGAATTGAGGTACCCAGATTTGCCATTTTTCTTGTGTTTTTCCGGCTTACTCTGCCCATTTGAGATGAAAATAGCACCAGTTTTGTACTAGAACACTATCTTAAGGCAACCATCAACCAACGTTTGCATTTTTACAGTCAATAGTCTACAGATACAATCTAGTTCAACAGATACATCTATTCAACATCAAACAACTATATGTTAATGGGCTTCAAACCGCAGAGAAGAATTTGGAAAACCAGAAATTATTAGGGTTAGGGAGAGATGTGGGTAAAAAATAGGAATAGATTGGTGTGGGGAGGCACAGGGAGAGTTAACTATGTCCTAATCCCAATGCAGGAAATAGGTTGGGTAGGATGCAAGTAGAGAGAGAGAGAAAAAGAAGAAAGGGAAAGGGAAATGAAAAGAGACCAGAAAAAAAAAAGAAACATAAAAATTAATATTATTATGGAGATCAAAAAAACATCTTTTTAGAGAGGAATGTGAGTATATTAACAGAAGGGAAGGGACATAGAGGACAAGTGAAAAACTTAAAAAAATGCTTAAAATATTATATAGGTATAAAGAGGTAGTACTGCTATTAAGTAACTTAAGTCTCAGAGGTTTTGAATTGAGTAATAAATTTGTGGATTAAGTGTGTACACAATGGGGGATAGGGTCTACTAGTTAGCTACGGGTTTATCTGAGGATGTGCAGGACAAGAGTTAAGTCACATAAAGAAGATCAAAAGAGAGGAAAAGGTGAGAGGGATAAGAAAGGGAGAAAAAAAGATCAGAAGTTCAGTAGAGCTAGACAAAAAACAAAAAGATAGTTAAGAAAGAAAAAAAAGAGAACGAAGACAAGAAAAGAAAGGAAAATGCACATTCACATATTCCTAAAATAAAAATTATAAGAGGAAAAAAAAGTTACTGGAAAACAATTATTTTTTCAAAAAAGGCAAAAATTAAAGATTAATAAAATTTTAAAAAAGGAAAAAAAATTTATATATATATATAAGGTACCAAAAAAAAAAAAGAAAAGAAAATAAGAAGAAGAAGAAAAAAAAAAGTTCTTTGATTTTTTTGGGGGGGGCAGGGGTGGGAAGAATCCTGTATCTCCCTTTTGTCTGTAACCAGCCTCTTGTTGGAGTCTCTGGTCAGCTTGAGGTCCTGTGGCTTGATTGGTTTCTTAAGTCAGTTTGTTCCAACAGGCAGAAAAATGCTCTGCTTTACCCAAGATTTTGAGATCCACCTCCCAGGTTAGTTTAATGGGAGGGTGATCTACTTTGAGAATCACAAAAGAGGGGGATGCAGTGGTGAGGCTAGTTTCTGGGTAGAGTTTAGGCCTTTCAACAATCAGTAGCTTTTCCCTGGGGCTATTTTGTGAAAAACTCACAGAGCCCAGCCTGGAGCCATTCTTAGGGTTTCTGTTTTTCAATTGATTGTGGAGGCTGCTAGAGGGAGGGGCAGCCTCTGGCTCTGGTTACCCAGTGAGGAAAGCCACTCCAATGGCTGGCGCCTGAGCTGGTTGACTTTTCCCTGGATGGAGCTGAGTCTGGCAGGTTACTTCACCATTAAGTTCTTGTGACCTGCTAAATGACTCGTTTTATTCCATGGCCTGAGTTGGAGCTGGCAGATCCTCCGAACTTTGTCGGTATCCAAGATGGAGATCACTGATGCTAAGGGGGGAGGGGTGGCCTTCCCTCCTCTGCTCCCTGAGAAAGAGTGAGGACGTCGAGCTTCTACTCTCGCCAAGTCTTGGATCCTGGGTCGTCTCTGGTCTGCAAACTGCAGGATGGAGATGTCCGCTCCTTGTCGGTTCTTGCTGGTGTTTAGTAGAATCCGCTCGCCTGCTGCGTCTGGCTCCTTCGTCCCGGACTCTCTGTGTGAGCGCTCAGGTATGGTCCCGGCTGTGGTCTCCGCCGCGACCCTGCCGCTGCCGCTGAGGCAGCAGCTGGCAAGCGCTCAGATGTGTCCTCTTTCCTTGGCTTCCCCTCTCTTGTCTAACTCTCTGTCCTGTGATGGCACACTTGGTGTGATTCTCTGGCTTAGGACTGTTCACTGGAACTCTAAAACTGCTTTCTATGTGAGAGCTTGTTCAGATTCCAGCTTCTCCTCCGCCATCTTCCCGGAACCCCCTCTGCCTTGATGTTTTTTGTTTTCATTTCCTTTTGTGTTGTACCTGAGGCTTGATCTAAGGAACTGAGCACTTACCTTGAGCTTTTTGCTCAAGGCTCGTGCTCTACTACTTGAGACACAGCTCCATGTCTACATTTTTGTGGTTAATTGGGGATCAGAATCTCAGAAACTTTTCTACCTACACTGGCTCTGAACTGTAGACTTCCTTATATCTCAGCTATCATTACAGGCATGAGCCCGTAGCAGTGTGCTCCTGTTTTGATGGCCACAGTCACATGAAGCCCAATGTGGAATCTTCTCACTTGAGACAGCATCACAACACAAGATTCTCAGATTAGAGATGCTCAGCCTGCATCTTACTTCTTTACCCCATTGGTTTGTCTGTAGCCCTCCATTTTGAATACCATAGTTCTGAAGAAGTCCATAAAAGCACTTCTCCTCCTTCTCAGGGAGGTATTCCTGGGGTTAAGATCTTTTTAAACTCAAGTTATTTTGTTGTTTGCTGGCTTAGCTTCCTGATGCAAACTTATGCCCCCAACCCCTACCCTTTGAAATAAGAAAGTGGGTTAGGGTAAAGTAGAGACAGGTGTTTACAATGGCTTTTGTGCTGTCATTCTGAAAGGTAGGGGAGGGAAGGTGTAAGATTTTTGGGAAGGTCACAGAACATCAGCACTGGAACCCACCAATGGGAAGTCCTCATTACCAAGCCTCTTCTCCAATCAGAGACCTCCAGGAAGGCAACCCTTTCCAGTTGTCTGGAAACTTTCTTGTCTCTGGGCAGTCACAAGGAGAAAATGTTGGTGTGAGGAAGGTGGAGCTCTACAGCTGTAGGAACCAAGTAGGCAAGTTAGTTGGAGGCATTGACTCTCATGACCCCATCTGAAGTCTTACATGCCATGAGGGTGCATATTCCTGCATGTATTCCCTCTGGGGGAAATAAGAGGGACTTCCCTTTCTCCATGTCAGGGCAAAGGCCTGATGCCCAGCTGCCAGACTCTGGTGAAAGTTTGCAGGAAGTGCCATTATTCTCCCCTGTTAATTCTATAGAACAATGCTGGGAGATTCTCTTTGTGTGTCTAAGGAAGCTCACCTGTGCCTTGCTTACTCTTTGCAACCTTTGATCACTGGAGCTACTTCACATTTGTTGACAAGGTTTAATTCTTCCTGCTTACTGACTTAAAATTACCTCTAATTGTCTGTGTTCGTAAGAAATTGTGTAAAGTTAACTTTCTGCTCTTTGTCTGAAGATCTACTTTTAGGTCTGTATGCTGTAAATCAGCATGTGATATGTCAACAAACTTTGTCCATACCCACATATTGTGGTCCACTTTCTGCCTATTGATCATGCGTTCCCAGGTCTCACTGAGGAATTGGCAGCAATTTGGGTTATGTCTGTTTCCAGAACCAGACTAGCATCCCTTACTCCCTTTTTAATAAATCATGCAACGGCTTTGAAGGCAATGTGTTTGCAATAAGAATTGTTTGCAGAATGTTTGCCCTTCAAACTGATCATGCCCACACGCCCTGGCCATTGTCTATTGACCATTGACATTGGTCATTGTCCCAAATGTCCTTAATATGTTAAGTTTCCCACAGTTCCCCCTCAGTACCCAGCTAAGGAAGGTAATCCCATTACCACCATATTCTACCAATGAGATCAAACAAGCCAGGATTCAAAGCCAGGCCCTCACCACCAGCCTGCATGCCTTGCTCTAAGGGCATACACTTTGCTATTAAGAATAAACACTTGGTGTTTTCTGGTGAGCTGGGGTTCGTAGCTATACTCTTAGCTGCTCAGAAAGCTGAGATGTGAGGGATCATGGTTCAAATTCAGCCAAAGTAGTGTGATTTGTTTCCCTTTTATGTAGGTGGTTGTATTTTCCCACCTCCTGAGCAGATGTCAGGGACTGCATGAGACACCCAATTTGTGGCAGAGCAACCAGTCCCAGGACAGCACCACTGAAACAGATAGTGGGAACACCACACTTTTAGTTGTGACAGGATAGCAGTTGCTCTGTTTTTGCATTTGGCATAATTATCTTGTGTCGAGAGCAAAGGAAACATCATGATCTTGAAATATCACAAGTTAGTCTAAGCTGGTTCTGTTGAGTTGGTCTGCTGGTCCTGTAGCCATTCCCTTAAGTGTTTGGCAGGGCACCTGAAATGCTAGAATAACTGGGCTTCTGTGTGTGGAGTCCTCAGAGACTGTGGTGTATACATGGTCTCTGGTGGCCTCAACACATGGCAGCTCAAAGGTGGCAGTGACTAGACCTTCTTCAGACTCAAGCCATAATTCTGTGGCTTGCCCTCAGATGAGACAAGTGAGGCCCATCTAATTCAAGAAGAGGACCAGTGCCTGTGTGCTTGACTGGAAGCCACCAGTCAGACAGAAGCTGGGGGGTCCTTCAGAAGCTGAGGCTACTTCCAGTCACTGTTGGAGGCAGCGATTGGATGAGAAAGACACCAAGGGCCTTCAAGAAGGTTCTGAGGAATTCTATTCGTGGATTTCACATCTGTTGAACCAATAAAGTATGGGGGACAGAGCATTCCAAGGCAGAGCCCCCCTCCTGTGCTACCATAGAGCCTGGAAAATGGGGATGCTATCCTGTCACCTTGGTGCCAGTGAACAGCAGGCTCCTGTCAGATCCAACCTATGGTGCGATTTGCAACTGTTCTTCCCTAAGTGCGTTCTCTGGAGACCTCACTCTTCCGCTTGTGTGGTGGTGTCATTCAGCGAGAGTATCTCAAAGTAAGTGTCTGCACCTGCAGAGAAGTCAGGGTTATCTTGCCTTGGCTCCTGAAAGAAAGGCCTTGATATCCTTCACCATCAGGAGAGGTCCCTTTCCAGACCCCTGAGGAACTTTGGGCTGTGCAGTGGCTTCCATTGATCCATGTCCAATCCTTCCCATGTCGCTCAGACCTCAAATGGTTTCAGAGAAGGTGTCACCATATTAGGGGGTGTAGTGACTATTTGCTTATCAAGCCTGTAGAGAAGGAGATTCCAACTCAGTATGTGCACACAGGATTGTGAATCCAATGGTCACTACACTTGTCATAGTGAATTGTCTGTTTGGAGGGACTGTTTTGAGTCTTCCCTGAGCACAGTCTTTCACCAGATACAAAGCATGTATCTGTTGTTGATTTCACGGTTTTGACTGCTATTTCACAATGATTCAGTGTAGGTTCCCTCCACAAAGCCAGGAAGCTGTCACGTTGTTATGTAAGTGAATGACCAAACCAGGCTCGTGGTTTCATAGGTGAGTCTGCCAGGTATTTGGTGAGAACAATTGCAGGTTCTCAGGTGAGGTGGGTTCTATATGTCATGATGCAGGTAGGGCTTAGGAAATGGGGTACTTGACGTGCAGATTTTATTGAGAGTTGCTTAGAGATGGACTGTGAGAAAGTGAAGGGGCTCAGGGTCAGAGCAGTCACTATTGGGCAAATCATGAACATAGATGTGATGGGCATGTGTGTAGCCAGCCTACTTTGGGGTGGTTGTTAGGCATTCAAAATGCATAATACCCCTTAGCTGGCTAAGTATTTTAAAGTTAGAAGCACAGGATTTTATGTTTTGGGAGAAAATTGTAACACATGTATTGAACTTTTTAAAAACCAAATTTAGGCTCTTAATTTTGTTTTTAATAAAAATTTCATCCCAGCTGCATGGAAGGGCTAAAATCAGGAGCATTGACCTTTCAGGATAGCATGGGGAAAAAATTGAAAAGCTGAGGATGGTGGCATGCATCTGTCATCGCAGTGTGGCATGACATGCAAGTAGGAGGATAACAGAATGTCTGGTCTTGGCATAAAGCATCACACAAAGGGATGTGGCAGGGCTACAGTGGTAGAGCATTTGATTATCA
This sequence comes from Dipodomys merriami, assembly GCF_024711535.1. Lineage (NCBI taxonomy): Eukaryota > Metazoa > Chordata > Mammalia > Rodentia > Heteromyidae > Dipodomys > Dipodomys merriami. The sequence goes on from NW_027205999.1 coordinate 521,085, forward strand.
AGAATGAAACACTGAGTCAGATGCCAATAATGCCAAAAGTACACAAATTAAGAGAATGAATCTAAATAAACCCCTCATGCCCACTGAATGGCCTTCCTGAAATTCAAGGCCACCATTTCCTTCATCATTAGTGATTTTTGAAACACCACATGGGAATATTGGAAGGGCTGTCTGGGTTTTCCTGCTTCCTCTGCTGAGAAACCTGTCCATATTATGTTTTTAGATTTTAAGAACTACTATGAATTCTTTTTTTTTTTTTTTTTTTTGGTATTCAGGTAAGGGGTAGGTTTACTCAAGATGGCACCAGGCCATTTTGGCCCTCCACAAGGCAGGGAAAGGCCTGGGAAAGGCCTTGGAAAGAGTTGGGAAAGAACTGGGAAAGAGAACTGGGAAAGAGAGAGCTGGGAAAGAGAGAGAGTTGGGAAAGAGAGCATCTGGGCCTGGGTTAGGCCTTATCTGGGGTATGGGTGGAGAAAGGTGTGGCCACATCAAATTCAGATGTGACCTCAGTGAATGCAAATGTGACCTCTTCCAGGTGTTCCAGGCGCCTAGGTAATGCAGGTACTCAGTGGAGACTTTGCTCTCCATCCAGGAGCAGACCTTACATTCCAGTCTTTTAATAATCATGAAATGGGGCACGGATTCTCTCTGGCTACTTCCTGCTGACAAGGGGCATTGACATTAGGGATAAAAGTCTGAAATTTGGTCCCCTCCCAGAGAAGGCAGTGAGCAGCTGCTGTCCCTTGGTGGTGTGAATTCTTAGGTGAACTCTGGAGAGGTCTCATGATGCATTGAGGGGCTGGAAAAAAATACTAGAGAGCAAATAAATGGCAAGAGGAAGGACTTGGGGCTGAAAATGTTGGTCGAAATGTCCCTAGCTACTTATGACATCTGGCGACTAGGTAGAGGATAAGTCAAGTGACAAAGACAAGAATATAAATTCCTGTTCAGTTAATACGTAGACCGGTATAGACATTGGATGGGCAGGCTTCTTACTTCTATTGACCTCCCAACTGTGGTTAATTTTGAAAGGGCAGGCACAAAGCAGCTGTTTGACAACATCTCCTCTTACACCTATCCATGGTCCCTTGTTCCCCAGACTGGCTGAGTCTAGGTGCTCGTTGCTGGGATGGCTTGTCACAGTTGGTATTCAAGGAGGTTTGAACTCAAGGCCTGGGCACTATCCCTGAGCACTTCTGCTCAAGGCTAGTGCTCTATCACGTTGAGTTACAGTACCATTTCCAGTGTTTGGCTGGTTAGAGATAAGAGTCTTGAGCCATGCTTCCAACCTGTCTCTTTGCAGGTTAGTTGGGAGATGGAGTCTTAGGGATTTTTCAGCCCAGGCTGGCTTTGAACTGCAATCTTTGCCACAAAGGCCCTTTATTATTTCCAATAAGTCAACAAGGAGATCAAATAGAATAGAGAATAGAGCTTACCTGGTCCTTATCAAGAATTGACCAACAAATATTCTGCAATGACTAAACTTGTTAGATGTGATGAAAATTTTAGCACAGATAGGCCCAGTATTTTAAAACCACGTAGTCAGTAGTAGAATACTCAACATAAAACAAAAAAGGCAAAACTCAAAACCTGAATTTTTTTTTAATTGTGAAAATACTGTACAGAGGGGTTACAATTACATGGGCAAGATACTGAGTACATTTCCTATCAAGCATTGACAATAGTGTGTATACATCTTTGGTAACAAAGCACATCAGATGGTTGGGCCTCACTTACCAGGGCCTGAAAAAGAGCAACTTGTTAGCAAGACACCTTAGAATAGATGGATGGAGTAGTAAGCTTGGTGGAAGTTTAAGGGTCACAATGTGGCCAAGATGGCGAACTAAAGACGGTGAATTTCTGAAAGAATGCAAAGAAACCCTGAACAAATACATCAAGCCTACATTGGCTAGCCTTTGAGAGGGAACCTAGAGGAGGGGTTCCCCAGGACCCAGCCTGCATCACACTCTTCAGGGCACAAGCCAAAATGTTGTAGAAAAGAGAAGTGGAGAGATAGGGAAGGTGGACATGAATGGCAGAGAGAGAGCAAAGAGAGCCTGAAATTAAACTGACTTCGGACCATTTACCATTGAAGTAGCAAAAAGTGTGTACATCTGAGAATGACAAAAATTAGGCTCTCTGGCTTTCCAGGGAGCGCAGGAGGCATTTCAAAGGGGTTTCACAGCTCAGGCGTGACTTGCAGCACCCCAGAGCTCACCAGGCAGAAGCAGAATCCTGACTTCCCCAAGAGCCCTCTAGAGAAAAAAGGCCAAGTCCCAAAACCAAGCATCCTCGGCTTCAAAGGTGAGCGGCCTTTCAGCTAAAGACTGTAGGAGCTCTCTGGCATGGTGCCATGTCTGGACAGAGACTGAGCAACTGAGAATTGTAGAGAGTAATTTCACTCACCAGAGTAGAGAAGTGGTGTGGACGTGGATGTGAAGGCCAGTAATGGTATCGGTGTGATGTGTCCACAGCAGACAGACCAATTCGCAAAAGGCCATCAGAACTGTGGGTATTCCTCAGAGCAAAAAGGAAAAAACAAGCAAAAAAAGAAAAAAGAGGAAAAAAACAGAGAGGAATCCCACCTATCCTGACTTTAAGCCCTTTATCCGAGTCACGACACCATTTATGTTAGATTTTTAAAAAGAGGTAGCTGAGTAAGAACAGCACCACGCACTTGGTATTCAGGTAAGGGGTAGGTTTAGTCATTGTTCTGGCTGGCACCAGGCCATCTTGGCCCTCCACGCGGCTGGGAAAGGCCGGGGAAAGACCTGGGAAAGAGCTGGGAAAGAGAACTGAGAAAGATCGCTGGGAAAGAGAGCTGGAAAAGAGAGAGAGCTGGGAAAGAGAGAGCTGGGAAAGACAGAGAGTTGGGAAAGGGAGAGCTGGAAAAGAGAGAGTTGGAAAAGTACTATGAATTCTTGAATCATTTTTAGGAAGAGGGATTATGGGAAAGTTTGCAGGTATCAGGTCTTTGTTATGGTAGGGGTGAGGTTTCTACACAGCAAACATAGAGCCTCCATGATTTAAGGAGCCTTTCATTGGGTCTGGTACTCTTTAATTCTGTTGAAATACTTTCCCTTTTTCCTCTTGAAAAATAAGTTCCAAAATAGAGTTTATTTTAACTTCCATCACTAAAAGTTCTTCCTTTTACTCTATGGGCAGTTCACACATGACCAAAATATAAACCAGCTGGTTTTACTGCATCATATACCTTTGCTATGTATCAAATTTTTCATCCTAATCCTCAAATCATGTAATAATTTGCCTATTTATGACTGAATTGTAGTTCCTTTATTAATAAAAGCTAATGGGAAAGGATTGTGTATTTAGTTGATGAATAGACCTACATTTTATTTCCCTGAGATACTGTAGCAGAGTATTAAAAGGAATGTAATATATATATATATATATATATATATATATATATATATGGGGGGGGGTCCCATCGAGGGGCCTGAACCTGGGCCTGAGCACTGTCCCTCAGCTCTTCAGCTCAAAGCTAGTGCTCTACCACTTGAGCCACAGCGCCACTTCCAGCTTTTTTATTTTTGCTTATGGGATCCTGAGGAAATCTAACCCAGAGCCTCGGGCATGCAAGGCAAGCGCTCTACCACTGAGCCAACTTCCCAGCCTGGTATGTAACATTTTATTGATAAGTCTATCCCTTAAAATGAATATATTTTGGGGCTGGGAACATGGCTCAGGGGTAGAGCGCTTGCCTTGCATGCCTGAGGCCCTGGGTTTGATTCCTCAGCACCATATAAGCAAAAAGAAAAAAGCCAGAAGTGGCGCGGTAGCTCAAGTGGTAGAGTGCTAGCCTTGAGCTGAAGAGCTGAGGGACAGCGCCTAGGCCCCACGACGGGACCCCCCTCAAAAAAAGTAATATATTTTAGGATGTCATTATTTTAATGTGAATTATGTAAATGTTGATAATATGCTGTTGGTTATAAATTTAGTTTTCAAGAGTTTCACTTAATTGCTTTTTTTGCCCACATATAGTACAAGTCTATTTGCAATTGTTTTTTAATGGCACTAATAGTATAGTTTATATAGAGAAAATAGAGTTATTTTAGGACCCTATGATTGGTTATAGTATTAATAACACAATTAATTTGAAGTATCAATATTTCTCACCAATTACTGACTCTTAATGAGGTTCCGTGTGGAGTTTTGGAGTGCAAATGAGATGGTGGATGTATAGAGTTGTAAGGAAGTGTTTAGGGACCATTAAAAGGCATTGGGTGACCCCAAAGTGTAGGTCCCTGGTCTTCTGTGAGTAACTAGTTCTAGGAAGGTCTCAGGAGAGATCTACATTGCTTGAGACACATTGTGCTCCTGATATGCATACCCCTGGCCCACCTAGATATGTCCTTTCTGGAGGCCTGGCTCTCTTGTGACTTTATCTATGAAGCACCCAGCCCTCATGGGGGATTTGATATTTCAGTAGCTCTTAAAGCCTAGGCAGAATAGAAGACAGAGCTAACCTCTCCCAGTTCCCAGGTCTTGCTTTGAATGGATGGATGGAGAATAGGGGAGATATGAAGCTGTAGGTCAAGCAGGAGTGGCTCAGGTCATGTGCCAGAATCCCAGATGTTCCCTGTAATTGTAGAAGACTCCTATAGCTTCTACAGTGCAGTGCAGGGGAATGAATATTGGCATTGAAGGCAGGGCCAACATCAGGTACCAGATGTGTCTCCTATAAACATGTCCAGGCCTCAGCCTGCATTTCCTCCTCTGAGAAATTGGGATGGTTTTCTTTCCTGATGGTCTTGCTTTGTGTCTATGAGATCCACTTGGAAGTCTTGCTGAGAAGGTGATGCTGTGATTCCCTCATCTGGGCAAGGAAGGCAGGAGGAAGAGAAGAGAGTGTGAGAAACAGAATCCTTCTCTAAGCTTGTCCTAAGGAGGTCTGTCTATGTGGTAGATAGTGCTTCCAATCTGGCTTTGTGTCAGAGCCTCTGCTACCTGCCTCTGGCTTTACTGGATGGCACCCTTGGCTGCAGAGAGTATGGGCTCGGCTTGAATGTTCCTTGTCTCTTGTGTGTTGGTATACTAACCCGGCCTTCTGATTGATGGCTGAGAACCCTATCTCACTTGGGGGTAAACTTATCTCCAGGAAGCTCCAGACCAGTCACCCCTCTGGGCATTTGATTTACTAGGGAACTCAAGCCTGAGCATAGCATGCACACAGCTGCTGCATTAGGGTGCCTGACAATCTCATCAGCCCTTTAGTGCTCATTTGTGCATACTTGTGGATGTGGTGCCTGGAGCCTACAAGTCCAGCTTCCTTGTTACCCTGGAGCATTGAGGACTTCAGAGTGAATACTCAATGAGTACCTAATGGCGCCCAGTACAGAACTGCTCTGTGTACTCACAGTAGTAGACATAGTGCTCAATTACTGTAGGTGATTCATAAGTGAGTTAAGAGGGCACATGGAAGAAGGATTGGTTAGCTTGAGTTCATACCAAAAATAGATGAGAAATATTTAGGTCTTCACAGGAAGGTGATATTGGTTCTGAATATTGGGGGATGAGATCTTCTTTGGTGGTCTCTGGGAAGAGTCTGAGGCCCTGGCAAGCTGTGCACTATTCTATTTGGTTCCTTGGTGCCAAATTGCCTGTCTAATACTAAATGGTTCCTGTTAGCCCCAATCAGATCCTATTACACTAGTGCAATTTGAGTTCCAGCATCAAAAGCTCCTTGTTCAGTTAGCCGAGCTCTTTGAGTTAGTTACTAAATCTGTCTTTTGTGTGAAGCATGCATGCTTGTCTTGGAAGAACGTGCTGAAACATCAAATTATTTATGAAGCCTGTTTTCTTTGCTTACTCATAAAGGGATAAATGGCAGTTTTGGAGCCACAGTATTGGGCGGAAAGGAGGAACAATGGCTCATTGTCTTCTCTAGTTCTGAAGGATCATGGTTCCCATGGGGCTCTAAAACAGAGCTAGCTGTGGGTGTGATGGGTTTAATCAAAACTGCTACAAAGACTTTACAAATAGGGCACAAACTCTTGAGAGTGTTTGCATAGATATGAGTCTTTTTTGTATTCATATAAGTAAAACAGTAGTACATTCCTCAGAATAAATACAATTTGTGCATTGTAGAAAATGTGTGTAATAGAGATAAAGCATGATGAAAAACTAATTCCATATCTCAGCAGAAAGGATGGAACACTACCAACACCTTAATGTACAATGTTTTAAATGTCTCTAAGCATGTGTGTCTATCTTACCTTTAGCATATACCTACTAACACCTTTAAAAGAAGGGCATTAAAAGTGTATTTTCTTTTTATTTTCATCACAGCCACGGTCTCTCTCTGGTTCACCAGGTTTCCCATTGACTTGACAACTCTCCCAGAGTCTTAGCTGATCTGTTGTCATCACCTTCCCAATAAGAAATATTCTTAGCCTTATTAAGAGCACAAAACTTGTGGGGGTGAGGTTATCACAGGAGTTACAGCTCTGTGGCCCTTAGAGTAGGGTTTCTAAGTAGTCCCAGGACAGGAGATGGAATGGCTCTGTCACTTAGGAAATACCAGGTTTCTCTGAGTCCTTGGTGGAATGGTATTGGATAGGCCCCTTTATGGCTTGCCCTAAGTTTTTAGGACAGTCAGGACTGAGTTGTGCTATGTCTCCAGCTCTGTCACTTGTCACTTTGTGGGTCATTGAAGATGCTTTTCACTGCTTGCAGATGGCTCCAGTGATGTTTATAGAAACAGTTTCATCAGAACATGCAGTATTTGGGAAATAGCATGGGAAATGCTTGGCTCTGTGGACCTTCTTGTCAGTGTGGGGAAGTAAAAGTACACAACAAGGGACCAGAAAAAACTGTGTCTTCTCCTGATTTTAAGAAAACCTAGAGCCGGGCGCTGGTGGCTCACGCCTGTAATCCTAGCTACTCAGGAGGCTGAGATCTGAGGATCGCAGTTCAAAGCTAGCCCGGGCAGGAGAGACTGCGAGACTCCTATCTCCAATAAAACCACCAGAAAACCGGAAGTGGCGCTGTAGCTCAAGTGGTAGAGCGCTCGCCTTGAGCTGAAGAGCTGAGGGACAGCGCCCAGGCCCAGAGTTCAAGCCCCACGACCGACCAAAAAAAAAAAAAGAAAACCTAGAGTTTTTTTCTCTTTGCCTCTCATAATGAGTGTCAAAAAGTTCCAACTTGTTCCTGCTACAAAAGAATACTTGCTCAGTGTCCAGGTTCTCACATCCAGCCACTCCAGAAGGGGGAGATGAGTGTGTTCTTGAAGTCTGCCCAGGACTCCATTCTTAGTGGGAGTCCAAGACCCAGGTACCACCTGTTCATCTTGACAAGTTAAAGGCATGAGAGTCTGTGGCTCACCTCACCTCTCCCTTGAAGGATTTGAGCAGGAAATGTGAGGCTCAGCTAGTTTGCCAATAACTGGCATATACCCAGTGTCATAAAAAGGAACAGGATTTTCCCTGTGTCCTTTTACTTCTCTGATAGAAAAGAAGTAATGATTAATTTGTTTAATGTTGGTGATATTCAGCTATTGTGATACCAAGTGGTATATCTTTGAAGTTTGAGTCTGAAATGTTCCTTAAAGGCCCATGTGTTATAGACTTTGTGGCCACCCCATGATGAAGCTGGCAGAACATTTAGCTGTGTGCAGTGATCACCTCATAATTTTGTATTGTGCCTGTCATCCCATTAATTGGGAAGCATATTAAGATTATAGGGAGGCACGAGTCAAGTGTTAGAGTGGCCTTCCAGCAATCATAGAGCTCTGAGTTCAATCCCTAGGACTGCAAGCAACCATTCAGAAACACACCCCATGCTATGGTAGAGTCAACCTTTTTATTCCACAGCTGAGGTGACCAGCTCCCAGTCTTGTCTACCTTCCTTCCTCCCTCCCTCCCTCTTTCCCCTTCCCTCCCTACCTCTCTTTCTTTCATTGCTTCCTTCCTCTCTCTCTTTCTCTCTCTCCCTATCTTCTTCCTTCCTTCCTTTCTTTCTTGTTTTTGACCTTATAGAAACTCTTGCCTTGTAATCTGTGTTTACTTCACGTTTGTCTTCTGAGTGTGAAGATAGTTTTTCTCCCAAATGCTACAGCAGGTAATCATTTAATATTTTATGTGTTTCCCATCTGCATATTTGTTTGCTTGTTTATCTTGTTTAGGTTTGAACTCAAGACTAGTTTGCCGGGCACATGCTCACACAGCCACTGGAGACACATCTCTACTCCTTTTTAGCTTCAGTTATATTTTATATAGGACCTCCTGTTTTTTGTCTTAACTAGGCAGAACCAACATCCTCCTGTCCACAGCTTCCTGGGATTTGAGATGGGATACATGCACAATCATACCCAGTTTATTGAGATGATGTTTCAATTTTTTGTGCAAGATGGCCTCCAACTTTGATCATCTTGATCTCCACCTTCTGAGTAGCTGGGATTTGGGGGGACAGACGTGCACCATCCCATCCTTGGCCTTGAAAAACTTCTTCATTTTTTGTGGTCATTGTCTGTTTCTGTGGGCATTTTCCCCCACCGTGCCTATTTCTTAATGAACAGAGATGTTATTCATTTTGTTCTCTGGTTAGGTTCATGTAAGATGTCAGCAGACTTTTTTGTGTGTGGAAGCCTTGGGGTAGAACTTAGGACCTGAGTACTGTCCCTGAACGTTTTTGTTCTAGGCTAGTACTCTACCACTTGAACCATACCCCCACTTAAGGATTATTGGTGGTTAATTGAAGATAAGATTCTCATGGACTTTTTTTGTCAATGCTAGCTTTGAACCATGATCCTCACGTTTCAGCCACCTGAGTAACTAGGATTATATGCATGAACCATCAGTGTCCAGGTGTCAGCAGACATTTTTAAGGGGGAATGAACAAACGGGTAGTATTTCATTTTCACCTGTCTATAGGTGTTTAATATTGGTCTGATTTTTTTTTTTTGCTTAGCTTTTCCTTGGGTGGAGTTAAAAGTTTCTGCTTTTCAACAAAGGATATTAATGTCTACTGAAGGAATAAGAGCTATATCTTAGAGAAACCATCCATATTCTTTTTGAATAAATGTTTATCTATGACAATCTGGGTATGCATATTTCCTGGCAGGTTTTAGAAGCCCAGAATCTTCAGCATTTCAGCTTCCCACAGACTCTTAATTATTTCATTCAGGTCTCCTGTTTCTAGGATTTCTAAAATTTTGAATTCTCTCCTTTCTTAGAAATTACAAAATAGGTAATTCTGTTATGCATTTCCTTTGATTTTACTGGGACTTTAGAGTGGTCTTCGATAAATCACTTTCTGTGATCTAACAACATACTTCTGGTGATAAGCTGAAAGTATTACATTCATTTTTCCTAAAGATCTCATTCTTCTCTGTTCAAATTGTTGTCAGTCACTGATCAATGTTGCATATAAACTGAGGTCTCAAAAGCAAAATAATCCATAGCCTTCAAAATGGATACAGTCCCGTAATTATGAAGGAACAACTATTTTCAGAGACCTCTTGTTATTAGAGATGTGCCTTATAAACCTACTGAGGGAATCTTTGGAGTGAATTTTGTAAGTTTCCTAAGGGCAGGATCATGTTCATACAATTCTGAGCACTTTCTGAGTGTTTTGTTATGTTGGCTTTTTGTCTTTCTTCTCTCAATGTCAAGTCTTAGCATGTAAGTACTCAGTAGTAGAGTTAATCAGGAGTACAGCAGACTTGGTTTACAAAGAGGTGACTCCCAGTCACTTGTTTGTACAACTTCCTTCTCATTGGACCCTCTACGGGCTCTTATTAAGACCTTCAATATTGGGAAAAGGGAGGAGGACTGAAAGGGGATAGGCTTGACTCAATTGTCAATAGGTGAGGACTTTTTATTGAGGAACACCGAGGGGCACAGACCTTCCTACAGTTTGGAGGTTGTGTTTAGGAGCTGGGCTATTCATCTGAGCAAGGAGGAAGAGATGAATGAAAGGGCCTAGTCTAGTGAATTGTGCCTTTCAAATGAGCTCACATGGGATGTTCACAGCTGGGTTCAGGCACATCAAACAAACATACCTGGGAATTTGTCTGGCATCTGTATGGACCTGGGACAATAGGGTGGGAGTCAATCCTTCACTCTACATCTGATACTGTTGCCTTTAGTAGTCCTGTGACAGAACACCTTTTGACACCTGAATTCTTTCCTGTTCTACTCACATTTTCTGTCTTATTGCTTAAAGACAAGCTATAAAATACTATTTCCTACTCCTGTGATTATTGAGCTTATGAATTGTCAATGAGCCCTTATACACACGGGATGAAGTAAATTTCTTCCCTGTGGCTTCTGGGCCCTGTTTGGCTAAGGTTAGCCTTTACATACACACACTCTCACACACACACACACACACACTCACACACGCATGCACGCACACACGCACACACACACACACACACACACACACACACACACACACACACACACACACACATGCACACATCTTCAGACTCTCATTGTTTCTAGGCTTTCTCCACGGTATTCATTGTCCCAATCAGAATTACTTAAATACTGAAAATTGGACCCTATTAATAATTATTCTGGGACAATGGCACAAGTTGGTTGGACTCAGAGAACAGGAACACATGATCATTTTAGGTATATCTCACTCTTGTTCCCTTTTCCCCTTGATCTCCATTCTTTTCTATTTAGTTCAGCTCAAGACTCTCTTGTCCTTAGTGGCTTATTGCTAGGAAGCTTCTCTGAATGAAGTCTGAGTTTACTAGGTCAAAATGATGAGGCTCCATGTCAGAAGCCATTTTGTTCTTCAGCTCAGTGTTTAACTACTGGGGTAACATTTTGGAGTGTGGGTTCTATAGCAGGCTGTGTCCTGGCTATTAGTAGCAAGAACTAGACCACAGAGGGCTCAATGTCACTAAATTGTCTGTGTTTGTTGTACATATATGTCTTACATTTGCCATTCTTTTTGGCTTTTCAAGTCCCCTATTCTTAGAGAAGATCAACATTTTAAAGCAGTACCTATTTAAGATAAAAGCCATTTTATTAATGTTAATGATTAGCATATCTAGTCACTTAGCTACCTTCTTATATCTTTTACAAAAAACTGTTGAAGCTTCACACTTCTTGTTTAAACTTGTGTAAAGAGATTAAAGGATCAATATTAATACCTTAAGAAGTATTTGATAAAATAGTATCCATGTGTTAGTCCTTATGTTCTGTTTCAAATAGTGAAATTTAATTCTTGACCAATAATGCTATATATCAAGTTGTATAACACTCTCAAAGAAGCTCAGCACTTATATAAGGAATCTACTCTCAAACATGGATTTTTAAATTCTTTGTTTTATATTTCTAGATCTATGTTTTCATTGCTTATACCAATACCAGTTAAGTATGTTTTATGGTCATTCTTTTAACTCATGGTTTTGCATTTTGCTCTCTGGAAAGTGTTTGATGATAAAGATACACTTTAATTTTAACATCAACAAATCTGTGCCTGTTTCATTTTCTACACAATTGAAATGTCAGGTAAAGGCTTTTCAGGAAGGGATCATTTAGACTCTTGCCTGGCAAAGATATCAGCAGTGACAGTGGGCAGTGTTCCTAATGATGGCTACCATGGCAGATGTGGGTGGCAGCTCCAGCTGAGGTGTCTGCCCCTGGCACTGTGCAATCGGTTGCTTCTTGACACCAGTTCTGCAGATGTGGAGACTCATTCTTGGTGTTGTGCCTCTGCACCAAGAATATTCTTGGTGTGTTCTCTGGCTTTCCTGGATGTTTAGAGATGTTTACATACATATTATAAAAAAAAAAATTTAGCCTAGCAGAAGTAGAGAAAAATTATATAAGGAATATTTACCTATCAGCAGGCACATTTAAAAATTGTGCAAATTTTATTGTTTTCTTTCTTATCCACTTTACTGTTGCTATTAAAGAATTTAATTAAATTTAATTAAAGAATTCACTCCTAACACTTCAGTATAAGTCTCCAAGAAATAAGGACGTTTTCTTTATAACTTTACTATTCTTCATCTTTTCTATTAAGTTAATAGCAGTTCTTTAATATTGTCATTTAAGCCTGTATTTCCTCGATTTTCTAAAAAAAAAAAAAACAAACAAACCTCTGCCTTTTTGTGTGTGTGATATTGGAGACAGAACTCAGGGCCTTGTGCTCCTAGTGTTCCTCCACTTGAGTAATTCCTCCAAATGTGCTCATTTCTCAGCTGAGGTCTTGCAAACATTTCTGCCTAGGCTGGTCCCAAACATGTGGTTTGCACAGGAAGTAGAAATAGCCATGAGGAAAGACACATGTGGATGTGTAGTTGTATATATAGCTATTGAAGGTAAAATATTCTTACACAGAGGCATCCCCCTCTAAAGTCTAATCACCCAATGTAGACTTGTACATGGTATTTGTAAGCAAGTTTAGATGGGGAGAGAGATAATGGTATGGAATAAATTTCTAGGAAGAAGTAATTCTGCAAAGGGCATGTTCAGGGAAGTGAACAACCTAAGAAAATTAGAGATTTGTGACAGTTTCTCAGCAATTGCAGACTGTGAAGGAAATGGCCCAGCAAGGTAAGTGTGTTTACAGAAGCTATAGGCCAAGCTACTTTGAACAATGACTGGTTTGGTTTGTCACCAGAATGTTCCTGCAGGGGTAAGAGTACTGGCTTATTTCAGATTGCTCAGCCTCAGGTCAGCCATGCTAGGCTCCTTGCTATCAATATACTTGTTTCATTGTGTGCCATAAGAAAAACACTTTCTTTGATGCTTATCATGATCAGGACAATTGTGAGGGCCATAAGGTTTCAGACTATGACAATAAATGTATTCATTCATTCATTCATTCATTCATTTTTGATGTTTCAGTGTTGTTCTGCCATAGGTCTTGCTGTGCCAGCCACAGTTGAGTCATACCTCCAGGCTTCCTACCAACACCTGAATGAAAGTATTATAGGTGTGTATCCATCTGTTTATTTTATCTTCTATGTTGTATGGTTTCCAACCTTGAATTGATTATTCAAAGAAACCGCCAAGACTGTATAATAAAAGAAAATAATTTCTTTGGATGCTTGTATATGAGAGGAACAGTCAGCAGCTATGTAAAAGAGCCTTGTGTCCTGAGATGGGTTGCATAGTGTTTATGACTTTGAAGTTATGCCTGTGTGTCCCTGTTTGTATGTCCTGAGGTTTGAACTGAGGTCCAAGGTGCTGTCCTGAATTTTCTTTTCAAAACTAGTTCTCCATTACTATAATCTTGCATTTGAAAATTAATGTTTGTTTGTCATAGGGCTTGAACTCTGGGTTGACATTGTCCCTCAGTTCTTCAGCTCAAAATTAGCATTCTGTCCCTTGAGCCACAGCACCTGTTTTCTGGTGGTTTAATGGAGATAAGAGTCACACGGACTTTCCTGCACAGACTGGCTTTGAACCGTGATCCTCAGTTCTCAGCCTTCTGAGTAGCTAGGATTACAGGCATGAGCCACTGGCATCCAGCTGGAAATTACTGGGGTTTTTAAACATAGCAAATATTATTGACAAGTAAACAACTGTGGCCTCATCAGAAAGAAGCCCCTTTGCTTTCCACCATTGTCCCATTCCTATAATCTTACCTCAGAAGGATGAGAACGGGAGAATCATGGTTTGAAGAAACTCCTAAAAACAAGTCCACAAAACTCCATCTGTAGTTAACTAATCAAAGTACAGAATGGAGGCCTGATTCAGTTGGAAGAGTGTCAGCTGTGAGCAAGCAAACAAATCCTAAAGAACATGAGTTCATGTTCTTAGTTTAAGTGGTTGCAAAATATGTAGATGACATCCAGGCAGACAGTCAAATAAATAGAAGATGATAGATCACACTTTCTTGTTGCAAGTTGATCCCACAAGGTAAAACAGCTCATAATACTGGATAAAATATAACTTTTAAATTATGAATTGGATTTGAGATGATACCCAATGCATACAATTCTTGCAGCTCCAAAAATAGCTCTTTGCACCCCCACAAATACCAGTTTTTGAAATCAGAGCCTTGCCCTTTCTTGCCTTTGCTTCCTCATCTAGCCGAGCTCTCTCTCTCTCTCTCTCTCTCTCTCTCTCTCTCTCTCTCTCTCTCTGTCTCATATAACTCTCATTCCATGAGATTCAATTCCCTTGTCTTCCAAAAAATTCAGCAATTTTCATTGTTCTGTTTCCATACATGAAAATAAGTTACATCAAGACTTAAAACCTTTAGCTTTGGGATATACCACTTGGGGTAGCTGGTGGCATACTCATCATTAGACATTTCCAGTCCTGAGAATGGTTGTTACATCTATTGGGAAAGCAGAGGAGGAGCACTGGAGGGCTGCTTAAGCATCTTGAAGACCAAAGAGTACCAGATGGTTAGAGGAAGCCTTGGTTCTCCATCAGGTACCGGAAGAGGGGTGCAGAAAAGTTCTGGTAACTGTTGATTTTGCTATTACCTGTCACAGAAACAGTACTCCAATTTTGATTCAGGTGACCACCCACAAATACACCATTGGTGTATTTTCCAGGCATGAAGTATAAAGCCAGCAAAGCATGAAATCCCTTGTAATGACTAATTTAACAAGAGTCCATGACTTTTTGAGAAGATTGGACCTGGGGCCTAAACCCAGGATATAGAGTGAAGGGAACAGAAAGGCACTGGGCAGAGCAGAGTGCCTGTGGCATCCCAAAATGGTTGATTAGAGTAACAGCAATTATTGTGCACTTCAGTCTAGTCTACATAGGTGGGTTTCAATACTGTAGTTGGATCCACTTACAACGAATGGGACAATGGTTGGAGGCAAAGGGGCTTCTTCCCAATGGGGCCACATTTGTTCATGATATTTGTCAAGAATAGTTTTGCCATTTTTTAAAGCAGTAATTTTCAGCTGGGTGCTAGTGGCTCATGCCTGTAATCTTAGCTACTCAGGAGGCTGAGAACTGAGGATCATGGTTCAAAGCCAGGGTGGGCAGGAAAGATCATAAGATTTTTAAGACTTTTTTATGTATCTAATCAAGCCTATTTCCTATTTCACCCTGACAAAAGCAATGTGAAATGTGTAAAAAATATCAGGTTCAAACAGAAATCAATCCAGCAAGATACATTTGCAGTTTTAAAAGTTACAAGAAAAGTAGTGCCTTGTGGTAAAGTTTCTTACTCAACAATTTCGAATGTCTCAGTGTCTGTGTATAAAAAGATTATGGCAAGGCACGAGTGGCTCATGTCTTTAATCTTAACTATGAAGGAGGCTATGATCAGAGGATTTAGATTCAGTCAGCCTGGAAAGGAAAATCTGAGAATCTTTTCTACAGTTAACCAGCAAAAAGCCAGAAGTGGAGATGTGGCTCAAGTGGGTAGAGTGCCAATCTTGAGGGAAAAAGTCAATAGATAACCTTAGGCCTTGTGTTTTTGCATTCGAGTCTCTGTACACACACACACACACACACACACACATTATGGAAATTTGGCAGTGTGTAAAAATGTGAAAGGAAAATAATTTTCAGAAATTCACATATATGTTTTCAAGATGACTTACTTTCCTCTTGATGAAAGAAATAGCAATATGATTATGCCCATTTTAAATGTCTCTGGATTTAGTTAGCATAGTCCTTTAATAGTTCAGGAGTTTATCACTAGGCTTAATATAAGAACTCCTGTCTTTATAGAATTAAAATAATTTTCTTTATATTGTCAAGTGTGCTGGACATTACAAACAATTCTATACCATTTTAATAGATTTTTTTTTGCATTTTGTAAACTGAATATGTCTTTTCTTTTGAATGACTCATGAGAAAGAGGTGGTGCCTCTTTGAATTTGCTTCTTTCAATATTGAACTCGGACATAGCTAAGCATTTCCAATCTCTCTTCTAAAACTCACCTTAAGACTCACCTTTGAAAATTAATTAACTTTAAGATTTCTTGCCATTTAAGTTGCAGACTTTGATTCTGCAAATCTCAGGTGTCAGCTCTTGCAGTGTCATGTAGTTCTTGTGAGACTGTTTATTTTCCTGGTGTGTATAATTTGTCAGATGTACTCAGCTTACAGTCCCATTATAAGTTTCAAATACATAGAAAATAAATCTGACGTTAATATTCTGATAAAACATTTAGCTCCTTCATGTACACGTTCTATATCCATGAATTCAACTCACTTTTGATCACAATGATTTAAGAGAGTGATTTGATCTGTCAGGAAACTGTACATGCATTTCTTTTTCTCAGGGTTTCCTAAACAATAAAAATACTACTTGTGAAGCATTTATATAATATGGAGCATTTTAACTTCTTTAGATATGGGAGGATATGGGTGGGTTCTGAATTGATAATCTGTGTATTTTGGCACTTTTAAAATATAAAAAAAGAAAGGAAGAGTGGGGTGGAAGGAGGGGAGGCCCATCTTGGAGCCAGTTACTAGATACAAGGTCAACCAAAGGAGATCACCTGCTTTCTTGAGGTGGGCTGGGTCTGTAGGGTTTGTCCATTACACAATGGAGGCTTCTCTGCTTCAGAATTCCAGGAATTCCATTGGATGACCACCTGGAAGCAGGAAGTATGGGTTCCTCAGGGCATTCCACTTAGGCTGTCCTGAATAATCCTGTCCAATTCAGGAAGAATCACAAAATGAGTGTGTTGTGTTCAAATAATTTTGGGAAGCGTCGGGTTAAGCAGGAGTAAGTGCTTCCTCAATGTCAAACACTTCAAAATGTTAACATGCTGATTTTTGTCATGAAGCTAAAACATAACCTCTTTGCCAGGCAGAGGCTTCAAAGCTATACATGCCCATTGGTGGTTTGCCAGAAGGAACTTGACTGCCCTCTAGCGTTGCTGCTGAGAATTATCCATACAGGAATTACCTTTCATACAGAAATTACCTGTATGAAAGGTAATAGCCAGAGGGCAAGGGGGTGGGGATGGCGGCGTGGGAAAAAAGTCCAGTCTTTATTCTTTTCCTGGGCATGTGGTCAAGCCTGACACTTGCTCCAGTTCCAGAGCAGGTTTGAATGCAAGAATCAC
The DNA here is from genome assembly GCF_024711535.1 of Dipodomys merriami. NCBI lineage: Eukaryota > Metazoa > Chordata > Mammalia > Rodentia > Heteromyidae > Dipodomys > Dipodomys merriami. The sequence goes on from NW_027205999.1 coordinate 538,069, forward strand.
TACCTAATTCCTGAAAAGTAGGAGTTGGTGGGAGGAGAAACACAGTGGAAAAGGGCATCATATTTAGTCTACACCTTGATTTATACCTGCATTAAGCACCAGCTGCATCCCTTACAGCTGCACCCTTCTTTCCACTCCTTTGCTTAGATTGGCATTGGTTGACAAGGTGGTATAATAGTTGAGGATCCAGCCTCTGGGCTTGAAAACTGGCCCTACTGTTTATTATTCTGTGTGCATAGAGGAGGTTCCTTGGCTTCTCAAAGATTTGTAAAATGAAATCAGCTCTCATCAAGCTGCTGCACACATGAAATGCACTAACAGTTTTTCCATTTGAATGAAGCCACTCAGCAAAATTCCTCATATATATATATCTTATATATATTTATAGATATAGTATGTATTACATACATTATGTATGATATACACATATTATAAATAGTACAAAACACGTACGTAATCACAACAAGAACAGCCAAGGCACAGCTTCTCCCCCAAAAAATGTATAAGAAGGCAGGGACAGACAAACACCTCTCAGTCCTAACTCACAATTTTAATGGTTTTAACTCTCCAGTTAAGCATCATAGATTGTCCAGTTGGATCAAAAAGCAAGATCCTTCTATCTGCTTTCTTCAAAAGACACAACTTACCCACAAAAATGAACATTCTGAAAGTGAAAGGCTGGAATAAAATATATCAAGCAAATGGCCGCCATAAAGAGATGGGAGTTACTATACTAATGTCAGATAAAATAGACTTTAAATTAAAATCAATGAGAACTGACAAAGAAGGTCACTGCATTCTAATTAAGGGAACTCTCCTTCAGGTGGATATTATGATTTAAAACATCTACTCACCAAATAATGGAGCACCAGAAGAAGTGCTACTTTCTCTCAAATCTCACATAGATCCAAAGACATTAATTGTGGGGGACTTTAATACACTACTATCCCCACTAAATAGATCCACCCAGCAAAAAGTCACCAGAGAAACTTCGGATCTTAAAATTTGCATAGATCAACTAGTCTTAACCAACATCTACCGAATATTTGACCCAGCCCCATCAGATTACACCTTTTTCTCAGTAGCACATGGAACATTCTCCAAATTAGACCATATTCTAGGCCACAAAGAAAATCTGTCTAAATTCAGAAACATTGAAATTATACCCTGCATTCTCTCAGACCAGAAGGGAAAAAAGTTAGAATTCAATACCAAAAGCCACCAAAGTAAATACTGTAACACATAGAGGCTGAACAACACAATTTTGAACCACCAGTGGGTCATGGAAGATATTAGAAAGGAAAATCAAATGTTCATGATATTCAACAAAAATGTTCACACAAATTACCAGCTCCTCTAGGACACAGCAAAGGCAGTACTCACAGGCAAGTTTATAGCTCTGAGTTTGCACATTATCAAATTGGAAAGATCTGAAACCAACAATTTAATGAGGCAACTAAAGCTTTTTGAAAAAAAGAACAACAAGCCAAACCCCAATCCAGTAGATGGAAGCAAATAAAATTAAATCCGAATTAAATGAATTAGAGTCCAAAAAAAAAAAAACTATAGAAAGAATTAACAAAACAAAGAGATGGCTCTTCAAAAAAATTAAATTGACAGACCCTTAACAAATCCTATGGAATGGAAAAAAGAGAACACACCCACATAAACAAACTCAAGAGAGTACAATGGAAATATAACTACAGAAACAACCAAGATTCATAATATATAAGGGGATACTTCTCAAACCTTTATACTAATAAGTTTGAGAATCTAAAAGATACGGACTAGTTTCTAGCAAATATTGACATGCCCAAACTTAACCAAGATGATTTAAAACCACAGACCCATATGAAGCATCGAAATAGAGCAGCAATAAGAGACCTCCCACCCAAGAAAAGTCCAGGACTGGATGGATTTACAGCTCAATTCTACAAGGCCTTCAAAGCAAAACTCACACCAATACTTCTCCATCTCTTTAATGAAATGCAGAGCAAAAATTCACTATCACACTCTTTTTATGAAACCAGCATAACCCTCATCCCCAAACCAGGCAGGGACTCATCAAAAAAGAGAATTTTAGACCTATTTTTTGATGATTATTGACAGAAAACTTCTCAACAAAATGTTGGCCAATCGACTTCAACAAGTCATGAAAAGAATCATACACCATTATCAAACAGGATTCATTTCAGGGATGCAAAGCTGGTTCAATATATGCAAAACAATATAATTCATCACATTAACAAGAGCAAGGATGAGAACAACATAGTTATCTCAATAGATGCAAAAAAAGAAACATTTGACAAGATCCAACACCCCTTTATGATGAAGGCTTTCGAAAACTAGGAATCCATGGAACATTCATCAATATAATAAAGGCTATATATGACAAACCTGCAGCCAGCATTATACTTAATGGTGAAAAGTTAAAGCCATTTCCTCTAAATTCAGGAATGAGACAAGGGTGTCCACTCTCCCCACTCCTCTTTAAACTAGTATTAGAATGCCTAGCTACAGCAGTAAGAGAAGAGCACAGCTGAAATTAGGAAAGCACCCCCTTTTGTAATAGTTCCACAAAAAATAAAATACTAGGAGTGAACTTAACAAAAGAGTCACCTTCACAGGAACTCTATGACAAAATCTTTAAAACCTGAGAAAGGAAATTAAAGCAGAACTAAGCAAAGGGAAAAACCTCCCATGCTCCTGGATTGGGAGGATTAACATCGTGAAAATGACAATACTGTCAAAGGCTAAGTATAAATTAAATGAGATACCTATGAATATTCCATCCTCATTCTCCAATGAAATAGAACAGGCAATCCAAAAATTCATATGGAACAATAAAAGACCCCGATGTCAGTATAATTTGTGGAGGGGAAGGGGAAAAACAAGTCATTTAAATAAGGATACAGGTGGACCCGTTGCAACAATGAGAAGTACACATTCTCATGTCGAAAACGAACTTCACAACTTTGGTGGGGGGGGAGGTTTGGGTGGGGGGCGGGGGAGGCTGGGAAGGGATAGGAAGGGTAAAAAAAGGAGGAGGCTACAACGCTTGATAAGAAATGTACTCACTATCTTGCCCATGTAATGGTAATCCCTCTGTACAGTATTTTCACAATAAAAAAATAAAAATATAAAAAAAGAATAAAAGACCCCGAATAGCAAAAAAAAAATCCTGAGTAGAAAGAGCAGTGCTGGAGGAAGATCAATACCAAAATTCAAACTCAACTACCATAGAAAACTCTCCTCTACTCAAACTCTACTCTACTCAAATTCTACTCTACCATAGAAATTCAAACAGCTTGTACTGGCACAAGAACCGACCTGAGGACCAATGGAATAGGACTGAAGACCCAGAAATGATCCCACCGACCTATAGCCACCTAATTTTCAGTAATTGAGCTAAAGAACTATATTGGAAAAAAGATAACCTTCTCAGTAAATGGTGTTTGCAAAATTGGTTAAACACTTGTAGAAAACTAAAACTAGATCCATATATATCACCCGCACCAGAATCAACTCCAAAATGGATCAAATATCTCAAAATAAAAGCAGACTCCCTGAAAACATTACTGGAAGGAATAGGAGAAACTTTAGGGTTCCTTGGCACAGGAACCCTAATAGAGATCCAGAAGCACAACAAATCAAAAAAAGTTTGGACAAATGGGATAGCATGAAACTGCAGAGCTTCTGCAAGGCAAAGGACATAACTAGCAAGATCAACAGAAAGCCCAAGGACTGGGAGAATATTTTCACTAGCCATACAAAGGACAAGGATCTCATATCTGAAATATACATAGAACTCAAAAAACTAAATCCCCCAACAACAAATCCTCAAAGAAACAACTGTCTGATTAACAAATGGGCTACAGACATAAAGAGAGACTTCTCTGAAGAGGAAATACGTATGGCCAATAGACATCAAGAAATACTCAACCTCTCTAGCCATTAAAGAAATGCCAATCAAGACAATGCTGATTCCATCCACCCCAGCTAGAATGACTATAATCAAGAAATCTTGTAATAACAGGGAACCCTACTGCATTGATGGTGGGAGTGTAAACTTGTTCAACCACTCTGGAAAGTAGTATGGAGGTTCCTCAAAAGACTCCACATACAGCTCCCTTATGACCCAGTAATCCCACTTTTGGTCATTAACCCAAACGATCAAAGACAAGGTCATACCAAAGCTACCAGCACAGCCATGTTTATTGCAGCATTAATCACCATAGATATGGAACCAACACAGATGCCCTTCAGTAGATGAATTGATCAAGAAAAAAAGAATGATATTGCCCCATTTGTTAGGAAATAGAAAGACTTGGGAAAAATTATATTAAGTGAAGTAAGCCAGGCCCAAAGAAACATAGGTCCCATTGTTTCCCTTATTTGCAATATCTAGTATATGTCTGTGTCAATAAGAAAAGGTCAGACAAGTTGATATTAGGGAAATGAACCCCAAAATAAGTATTCAAATGTTTTTTAAAATGTGATTGTTTCTAACATATTTATAAGATGATTTCTTTGTTGCTTTGTATGTACCTCCCTCACGGTATAAACCCTGCTTTCACTGTATTTGATGTTGGTTTAATTTGTAGAGGGTAAGGGGAAAAATAAATCGTTTAACTAGGGATACAGGTAGACCCATTGCAACAATGAGATGTACAAGTCATTATGTCGAAAAACGAATTTTAAAATTTCGGTCGGGGGTGGGGGCAGGATCTGGTATGGGGGTTGGTGGGGTATGGGAAGGGATGGGAAGGGTAAACAAAGGAGGAGGCAACAATGCTTGATAAGAAATGTACTCATTATCTTGCCCAAGTAATTGTAACACCTCTGTATGGCATTTTCACAATAAAAATGTGATATATCTCTATCTATATATCTATCTATCTATAGATATAGATCTATCTATCTCTATCTATCTATCTATCTATAGATAGATATATAGATACATAGATATTTACATAGATATATATATAGATAGATATATACATACATATAGATAGATATAATTATATAAAATGTTATTCTATGTCTCCGTCAGAAAGAATAACATTGCCTCTTTCATTAGGAAATGGAAAGACTTGAAAAAAATTGTATTAACTGAAGTAAGCTAGGCCCAAAGAAATATACATCCCAAGGTTTCCCTTATTTGCAGTGACTAGTACATATCTAGGACAAGCAGAGAAAATCGAAGGCTATATACATAAGACCACATGAGATAATGTTAAGCAAAATGAACCCTAAGACGGGGTCAAGAGGTTTGTTTTCCTTTCTTTCAAGTGTTATTAATGTACTTACAATGCACTATGTGATTCTTTAGTTTCTATTGTACGTCCTTCCCCGATGGTATAACCTCTGTTTCCACTGGATTTTATGCTGGTGTTCTGCACCTTGTATAAACATTTTTGTAATTTGGGGAGGGGAAGGGATATTACAGAACCGCTTAAAATGGGGATGCAGGCTGACCCATTGTGACAATGAGATGTATAGGACACTATACTGAAAATGAACATTACAAGGTCAGGGTGGGGGGTCTGGATGAGTTGGGAAGGCGGGGAGGGAAGTAATAGTAGGGGGAAAATAAAGGAGGAGGTAACAATGCTTACTATGAAAAGTGCTCATGTAACTGTAACCCTTCTGTACCCTACTCATGTAACTGTAACCCTTCTGTACATTTTTACAATAAAAAATTTAGAAAAATAAATAGTAGAAAATATGTTTATATATTATATAACATATATTTTATTATACTAGTTATATATTATAAAATATATGTATTAAAATGTTTCAGATCTACTATATATTTTACATATATATAATATATACACATTTTATACAGATTTATTTATATACTTTATATACGCTTTATACATATATATGTAGAACTTTGGGAAGCACAGTGCCAACTGTCTGCCAGGAAACCATGCTGTGTAAAGGTCAAGCCCTCCTTTGCCATTTTTAGTGGACATTAGCACAGGTTCTTGCAAGTTTGTGTACAAAATTTCCTGGTGTTGGCTTTGGTGGATTCTGGGTATTTACAGGCTGACTTCTCCCACAATCTCCTAACCTCACATACCCACTCAAGTTGTCTGGAATTGAAAAGCTGAAAATCACTTGATTTCCTTAACTAGGGTAAAATACAAATCTATTGCCTCAGTTCACGTGGTGCATCATGCACGTAACAATGAAATGGATTTGTTGCTGTCGTCCCTGATCCTGATAGGTTACCTGGGGGAACTGGAGAAAAGCTGGATGGGATCAGGCAGGGAGGGGCATGGGAGGAGCAATGGCTGCCCACGTTGTGTTAGACACATCCCTGAAGAGCTCTGCTAGAGCCTCCAAGCAGACAGAAGGAGCAAAAGGAGCAAGCTAAAGGTGAGGTTAAGACGAACATGGGTAGCTGAGGTTGGTTCCAGTGGGACCCCATAGGGCAAGGGATACCTCCTAAATTGTCTAGTGTCCTTCTGTCCTTGGGTTTTGGGGGATCTGCTCCCAGTGTGTGCTCCACCACGGGCAAGAGGCCTGCCCCAACTTCTCTCTGCTCTTCTGCCCCTATTATAATTGAGTGGCTCAGACCTGTAGGGACTCACGCTACTCTGCCTAAAGCTCCTACTTGTCTACTCCTAATCCCAGGCATATTCTTTCTGGCCTTCTTTATTATTTGTTATCTCTAAAGAGAACCATGCTCTTTCCTCTAGGGGATAGCCATTCCTCTCTGCCCAATCAGTGGCAGGCTTTTTCCATCTGTCTGCTCACTGAGTGGAAAGGCCTGGTCTACGCAAAACGGAAACCATTTCCCTCCATGTTGCCTGCCTAGGAACCCAGTGAACACTACAGGCCTCTGCTGGACTGAATGAGGCAGGTGGAATGAAGGAGGCACCAGAGACACAAAGCTGGCATTCCTAGATTGTGTTCAGTGTAACCAGCCCCCACACTGGATGATGATTGGCCATCCATAGGGAATAGACACACAGAGCAAATCATTTCTCAATTAGGCAAATCATCTGGAAGCGGTTTTTCATTGTGTGTAATGTAATGATTTTTCACGTAATAATGTAATGATTGCTTATTCAAGTCAGTTTGGGCCTTAATTACAACATAAATTTCTGATTAATTACCAGCAGGGATACTCATCAGGTTATACAGCATTATCCCCTTCAACATTACCTTTGCTTGTAGATATTTTTGTACTTATGCCACCTGTGATTGGCAAGGTGTGTGCAGGTGAACTGATGGTTAACAGTCCATCGAGGTCCCACCTCTACAGGATACACCAAGCATTACCCTTCTGCAGACCAAATCTATAGATCACACCTATCTCTGGTATGAAGTGAGCTTCAGAGAAACAGTGGAGCCTTTTAGCAAGGCTGCTGCCAGCAAGGAAGAGCTAACAAAGCAGGCCTACTGCAGGCTCAGCATTGGCTATAATCTGGGATCCTGGATCTTGGGAGAGCTTTGTCCAATTCTCCAGGGAACTATGTCTTCCTAGTAGTCATTTGCTTGTAACATAGCTCACCATGTTTTTAATTGAATGTCCAAAGAATGTGGCCATGAGTCTGGAGTCTGGAACTTGGTATGTTCCATGAAGAAAGGCTAGGGATCCGCGCCAGTGGACTTCCCAGATGTTGGCTTTCTGCTTCCCTTCCCTCCCCTGCCCTGTGCTGCCCTGACCTTTTCTTTCTCTTCCTTCCACTCCCTTTCTTTACTGTTCCCTTCTTTTTCTTCTTCTCCCTCTCTCCTCCCTTCCCATCTTCTCCTCTACCCCTAAACAGAAAATCAAAATTCACTAAATAATGATACCTCCTGCCCTTTCCCCAGCCCTTGACAGTTACCATTTCACTTTCTAAGAATTTTTCAATGCTAGTTACCATATGTGAGTGAAATCATACAGTAACTCAAGCTTAGTACATTGACAAAGTATCCTCAAGGCTTGTCTGTTTCAGACCTACATGACACAAGTGATGCACACATGACCCATAGGACTATGTATACATTGTGTGTGAGTATGAATTTGTATATGTGTGGCTCATTCATGGTTCATACATGGTTGTGTGTCAGTATTTATATGCGTTTGTGTGTATAAATTATTATTATGCACACATACATACCATGTGAGTGAATGCATCACCATGATTGTGGTTCGGTTATATATTCCTGTGTTTTCACATACATGTCATTATTTATGCATATTCATAGATGTATATGCAAACATGTTTGTTGTTCCAACTGAAGATTGTCAGTTAATCTTTCCTGCTGTCTCCTGCACATTGTTGGCTGCATTAATGTTTCTGCATTAGTCATAGCATTGCTGGAACAGGGACTAATTAGCTTGCTCACTTTGGGTGAAATAAATATCTCAATGTGCAGAAACTCTTAAGAAATGTAATGTTCAAACTTTGAAAGGTACTTTGCACTAAAAGGTAATAAAGCACAGAAGTGCAAAGGCAAATCACTTGAGAAATGATTTTTGAAGCTTTCTGGGAGAGGGTGAGTGTCTGAATCTCCCTCCAAGTTAACAGTGCACTCTTGGGCTGTCTCACCTAACGACATTAGTACAAAACACACACACATGCCATCTTGGTCATTTATATCACAGTATCTTGAAATGTTTTTAGTTAGAAAATGCTTCTGTGTCTTTGGCTGAAGAACCAGAATGCTGAAAACCTATTTTATTAATTAACTAAGTTCCATAGTTCACATTTTCCTTGATTCTTTTCCACTCCAGCACCCATCTAGGTGACTACATTATGTTCAGCATCGTGCTTTCTTGATTGGACAGTCTCCTAGACTTTCCTTGCTTTTGGTAACTTTGACAGTTCGGAGGCATATTTGTCATGGGTTTTATAACACTGCCCTCAATTAGAATTTATCCAATATTCTTGTTACAATCTGATTGAGTTTGTGTGTTGGGTAAAAAAGTCACAGCAATACTTATTTTCAGCATCCATTGTATCATGAACCCAGGGAGTCGGCGTGGTGGGGCATAACTGTAATCCCACTACTCAAGGTGCAGAGCTAGGAGGGACTCTTCTATATGTAGATAGGTTTTACTCCCTCATTACTTACCTATTCCATTACTTATTTCTTTGTATTTATACCTATGTATTGGAAATGCTGTGGGTTATAACCTGACATTGCTGTCTTTTTTATTTATCACTAGAAAATTCTGTCTATTGGTCAGTAGCAAGTCTGTGTATTGGGTCCTGTGTCCCACTGACTTCCTGGAGTTTTCTATTATTTTGCTAAGATCGTGTGTGTGTGTGTGTGTGTGTGTGTGTGTGTGTGTGTGTGTGTGTGTGTGTGTATGTGTGTGTGTGTGTGTGTGTGTGTGTGTGTGTGTGTGTGTGTGTTTTGTCCCAGCCCTAGACCTAGTCATTTCTACAAGGAGTCTGGCTCTCCCCCATTAAAAAAACAGTTTGTGAAACTGTAATATGGATTTTATATGTTCTCATTGATGCCAGAAGTTATTGATTCTATTTAACTGAGACATAATTTCTATATCTTTAGGTCTATGCCTTTTTAAAATTATCATTATAATGGTGATGTACAGAAAAGCTACAGATGTATAAGTCAGGTAATGAATACATTTTTTGGACAATATCTCCCCTTCCCTTACTTTCTCTGTTTTTCTCTCCCATCTCACCAACAAATTGTATAGTTCATTTTCAACATAGTGTTCAGTGAATTTGTATGACTACTGAATTTGTAGGACTTTTGTATGACATATTTTGCAAGTTGTGGGGTTTGAACTCAGGGCCTGGGCACTGTCCCTGAGTTTCTTTGTGTTCAAGGCTAGCATTCTACCACCTAATCCATAGTGCCACTTCTGGCCTTCTCTGAGTAGTTTATTGGAGAGCCTCATGGACTTGCTTGCCTGGGCTGGCTTCTTACTGTGGCCCTCACATCTCAGCCTCCTGATTAGCTAGGAGTACAGGTATGAGCCTTTGGCACCCAGCATCTATGACTGATTTTTAATGCTGGAATGGTCCTCTCTCTCTCTCTCTCTCTCTCTCTCTCTCTCTCTCTCTCTCTCTCTCTCTCTCTCTCTCTCTCTCTCTCTCTCTCACCCACCCACCCACACACACACACACACACACACACACACACACACACACACACACACACAGATTTCCTATGATGTAGATACTTCAGGGAAACGTATTCTAAAAATCTTTTTTTAAAATTGTGAACACACTGTACAGAGGAGTTACAATTACATGGGCAAGATAATGAATATATTTCTTATCAAGCATTGCAGTCTCCTCCTTTGTTTACCCTTCACATCCCTTCCCAGTCTCCCTCTGCCCCCCACCCAATCCTCCCCCCCACCAAAGTTATAAAGTTCGTTTTCAACATGACCACTTGTACTTCTCATTGTTGCAACGGGTCCACCTGTATCCTTAAACGACTTGTTTTTATAAGGATGTGCGCAAAGAAGAATTGAGAAGCTGTAACCATCCTGGCTGGGCTTATGGGAGAAAATACGAGATTCATGAAATGGAAAATCCTGGGAAATTTAGAGCTAGGAAGAGTGAAGCTGGCCAAACAAGGTGGCTTCCTACTGAATTTTGTAGTATTTATTTTTCCCAGTGGTTGGCAAGGGAGGGCCTCATCGTCAGGGGCACTAGAGACTTTGATTCCACTCATTTATGAATGGGACATTATACATGAATGAGACGTTTTAGTCTTAAACAAATGAAGTCATGGCCCTCTGTGGCTGCATTATATTTGAAAAGCGGATTTATTTGAAAACACAATCTGTGTAATTACAGGATAATAAATTATTAACTGAGAGGACTTTTTTACGGCTCTTGGTGATGTATCCTGCTATTTTTGCAATATTTTGTATGAGCATTCTAAGGTACTGTATGATTGATCTTCTTTCGAGAGTTTTCCTTCCCTCTTTCCAACTTCCTAACTTCCTAACTTTCTTCTCTTGTACTTGTTTTTGTGCCTTGAGCTGAAGAGCTGAAGGACAGTGCTCAGGCCCAGAGTTCAAGGCCCACAACCGACAAAAAGAAAAGTTTTCTGGAGAAGGATCTAAGCCTGGAGTCACAACTCTGTCAGCACGCACTGACCTCTGTCACTTGCTGACACCAGAGTGACAGGAAGCAAACAAGTATAAATTCCTCACTTAGTGCAAGCTTCAGGATCTTCATGTTCCCCTGTGCTCCCCTGCTTGCTTACATTCTGTTTTTGCCCATTTATTTACAAGTTTTGACCCAATTCTTCGTAATGGTATCTGGCAAGTCTCACATTTGGTAAGTAGGTGTTCAATCCCCTTTTCTCCTGGAAGGTGCATGCCCTTGTTTAAATCTCGGAGTATTTCATTGTTCCAGTGTCTCACCTCTATGAGAAGTTCAATGGAATAGTTGTGGGGATTTTTTCTTTTCTGTTTTTTGTAAGGCATGTGGCTTGAGCTCTGGGTCTGGGCACTGTTCCCGAGCTCTTTTTGTTCAAGATTAGCACTCTACCACTTAAGCCAAAGTGCCACTTCTGTTTTTTTTCTGAGTAGTTTATTGGAGATAAGAGTCTTACCAACTATCCTGCTTGTGTTGATTTTGAACTATGATCCTCAGATCTCAGTCCCTTGAGTAGCTAGGATTATAGATGTGAGCCCTGCAACCTGCTGAAGAAGTTTTTGACTTGCAATTTGTCTGGACATTTTTGTGCACATTTGTTTTGATGTTATTTGTGGTTTTCTTCTGGCTGGAAATTTTATGCAAATATTTCACTTACTTGTGTGAGAATTGCTTTGACACATTTATTAATCACAGAATAGGGTCTGGGAAAGCAAATTCCCAGCCCTAAGCTGTGTTTTCTTGTTTCTCCATGGTTCTCTAATAATTTACCTGCACATGGTCTCTCCAGAGTGACTTTCACTCTTGTGCTGTGAGTCTTCTGTCCGCAAGATGCTTCTCACATGAAGTGCACTCTCTCCTAGTCCATGAATGTTAGCACACAGCTCCCTGTGTAAAGGCACATTGAACAACACCCTCACAGGCCTGTGACTACCTGTGTACCATTCAGAACTGCAAGATCCATATCTTTCTAATCCAATAGACCTATTCCAGAATCGACTAAATAGCTGAAAAAGATTTAATAAACAGAATCATCAAAATTTGGCAAGAATAAACAAAAACATCACATTGCATTAGTGTAATTGGCTGGTGTGTCTGTCTCCACTACAAATTTATGACCTACAGCCAGGATTTATACTGCGCATTGGGGTGTAGCAGAATCCAATGTTTATCATTTTATAAGGACAGAAATCAAAAGATGAAACATAGAATGTCATGTGCTACTTCAGGAGAGGAAAAGAGAGAAAAGATGAATAGAAGATAGAATCACAAGGAGAAGAGCCCAGAGTCAGTATATCATCAGTCCCAGTCAACTAAGGAATGATGATTTATTGGAAGACCTGGCAGAGTTCTGCAAAAGCCGTTCTTTTTTATTATTTTAATAAGTTCTATTGTGAAAATACTGTACAGAGGGGTTACAGTTACATGAGCAAGTTAATGAGTACATTTCTTATCAAGAATTGTTGCCTCCTCCTTTTTTCCCCCTACCATCCTTTCCCTCCCACTTCCACAACTACACTCACCACTCCACCTCTGACTCCCCTCCACCTCACCCCACAAACACCTGCTGAAATTGTAAAGTTCGTATTTCAACAGTGTCTTCTACATCTCATTGTTGCAATGGGTCAACCTGTATCCCTATTTAAACATTTTGTTTTTTCCCTTCCCATCCTGAAATTATACCAGCATTAAACACAGTGAAAACAGGGGTTATACAGTGGGGAAGGGACATACAAAGCAACAAAAAACATCAGATGGTACCTTATAAATATATTAGAAAAAATAGAAAGAAAGAAAAAAATTACTTGTGTCCCTATCTTGGGGTTCATTTCGCTTAAAGTCATCTTAACTGGTAATATGTATATAGCTTTTGACCTTTTCTACATGTCCCAGACATATACTAGTTATTGCAAATAACTAGGTAAACCGTGGGACCTATGTTTCTTTGGGTCTGGCATACTTCACTTATTATAATTTTTTCTGTCTTTCCATTTCCTAAAAAATGGGGCAATGCCATTCTTTCTGATTTAGGTATAGAATTCCTTTATATATGTATATATATATATATATATATGCATATATATGCATATATATACATACATATATGTATATTGTGTGTGTTTGTGTATCACATTTTCTTGATCCATTTATTTACTGAGGGGCATCTGGGTAGGTTCCATATCTTAGCCATGGTAAATAATGCTGTAATAAACACTAGTGCTGGTAGATTTAGTATGGTGTTGTTTGTGATCATTTGGGTAAATGCCCAAAATTGAGATTTCTGGGTCATAGGGGAGATCTATGTGCAGTCTTTTGAGGAACCTCCATACTATTTTCCAAAGTGATTGAACAAGTTTATACTCCCACCAACAATACAGTAGGGTTCCCTTTTGGCCACATCTCCTCCAGCATCAGTTGTTATTAGAGTTCTTGATTATAGCCATTCCAACTGGGGTGAGGTGGTATCTCAATGTTATTTTGATATGCATTTCTTTTATGGCTAGAGAGGTTGAGCATTTCTTCATTTGTCTATTGGCCATTCTTCTTCACATAATAACAAAAGCACAAATAAACACAAAAATGAAGGATCCACACTTAAAACTGGTACCAATTTTAAAACAAAACTAGACAACAACCAAAGGCTGAGTTGGGGACTAACGGGTCCCCAGTACATCCCTACCAGAACTCTGTGCTGTTCTCACTCAGCAAGCTGAATCCAGAGTCTGCTGAATGAGCCTGCCATGCTCACCCAGAACTTCCCAACCTCAGAAAACATAGAACAGAAAACACACCAAAGTAAACTAGACAGACAAGTGGCCACAAAGACAAAATCAATTCTCAGTGAATGAGACGACATCCCACCACCATTCACTTACCAGGGGACTTGAACCCCACTCCCCTCCATTCACCTCTGGAGGATTTTTTTTTAGATTCTTGCAAACATTGACCTAGGGGCCTTCCAAAGTGGAGGAGAATTCCCAGTCATCTTGGGGCAAGGGAAAAATGTCCCTAGCAGTGGTCCCCTAAGACTGACAGATTCTCCCCCATGCTCAGACCCCCTGAGCCAAGGCCTGAGGCTGAGATCTAACTGGGGCCACTTGCAGGTGGTCAGTGGCAGTTTCATCATTGACAAAAAAGCAAGTTACCAAAGCAGAACCAGCAGTTTTTGTTTTTGTTTTAAACGAAGTAGGACAAAGTCTAGGGGTGTCTCGGGAGTAGACTCACTTTGCCCCATATTTTTCCTGTAAAATAAATCCAATTACAAATATGGCAAGCAAAAACAAAAGCACAATGAGACACAGACAGACATGATTATACACAGAATGAGGAGGGATACCCAAACCAAAAGTTACTTTTTAAGTAAGCTCCCATCCAACTAGGACTGCTAGGACTGGTGGAATTGAGGGGTCCAGGCGTCCCTGGACCTCCTCAGCCGTAGCGGACTCTGCTGCGTCCAGCCTCACCCTACTTTTGGCCTCACTCTGGCGCCTTCTCTACCTAGGTTGCCCGCATTTACCTCGAGGCTTTTCTCGGAACTTCTCTCCAACATCCAAGTGCTCACACACTGTCCTACCAGTCAAAGACTTCAATCCCCCTCAGGTTGGAGTGGCTAAGAGCTCTATCCTGGACAAGCCCCCATTAAATGTAGTAGGAAGACCCCCTACTCAGGGCAGGCAAGCCCACCTAATCTTCCGGAGTGACAGACTCCACCACAACAAAGTTGTTAATAAGGAAGAAACTTTATTGAGGTTCCTACATTCCTACAATGACCAGCCAGGGCCTCAGCACAGGCTCAGGAGCTGATACTGTGACCCCGAGCGGCCCCCATTCTTTGGTTTTTAAAGACAAAATCCGTAAGGTCAAGCCTGGTCAAGCACAGGTGACCAATGGGATCGTAACACACACAAAGGATTATATGGTCATACCAGACCACACACAGTTGGGTAATAGGTCGAGTTTACTGTAAGCATGTGCAAAAGGCAGGGTTTACCATAAAGCATGTGGTGTCACCAGTTGGTGCCAGATTGTAACCTATCTGTTTTATGGGTCAGTCCTTAACTGAACAATCAAGGTGGGTTAGGTTGTTAAGGGGAGAGGGACCTAGAGGCATTCTTTCCATTCCAAGAACTGGGCTAGTTGGAGCCAAGGTCAAGTTAACCTTGTTTAGAGGGTTTTTTTTTCTCTAAAATCCCTAAAACAAAGGCAAAGCCAGGAAAGAAGCTGTACCAGCTCGAGTCTCCTCTCAGGGCATATTTCAGTATATATGTGAGAATAAAAGTAGAAAACTTGAAGGGATAGGTGGGGTTGGTGTAAGGGAAGG
The DNA here is from genome assembly GCF_024711535.1 of Dipodomys merriami. Lineage (NCBI taxonomy): Eukaryota > Metazoa > Chordata > Mammalia > Rodentia > Heteromyidae > Dipodomys > Dipodomys merriami. Next base: position 553,483 of record NW_027205999.1, read on the forward strand.
AAGAAAAGTGGAAAGTTTGACAATGATCCAGATGTGTTGTACATTCAAGTGTACATACACTCTATTCAACATACATACATACATACATACATACACTCTATTCAACACTGACATGATGAAGCAAAACCCTTTTGGACTACTAGCTGAAGATTAAAAATGTTTTGTTTTAATATTAACAGACCAGAAGCATAAACCTTTAAAGATAAATAAGAGGATAGCATTGACATATTGGTGAGGATGTGCTCTTTTCAATACAAAATTTAATAAGTGTCAAGTCTGCTGCAAATGTAAATTTTATTTGCCAATTCTTTTTGCAAATTGCTTAAAATATAAAGAACCAAATTCCAATATCCCTTCACTTCCAAAAAAATCTTATAGATCTTTACGTTTCTCAGTTGTTTCTAAATATCTTAATGTAATGCACTATTGGAACTAATTTCATTCCACATTTTAATTTAAATTTAAAATCATTAAAGTCTTTTAAAAGCCTCTCACTACGGCACAGGTATGGATAAAGAACTGATGTGGTCAGAAGCAGAATTATTCAGAAGACTGTAAATGGATGCTTACCTAGTTTCCTCTCTGCTGGATCATAGAATACAAACTGTCCTAATTGAAAAAAGTTAGCCTTCCCAGGTTTTCTGCATATAAATATTCCATCAACATTTTGTTATTAGAGGATTATTCATGATTAGCTATATGTTGATTGATAATGACTGAGCATGAGAGAAAGGTGAGGGAAAACCATCTACACTTCAGTGAGGTTCTGACTTGTGTTTCACAAAGTGTTATGAAAGCTCTCCATGAGAAATCTAGCAGCTGCATTTCTAAAAAGTCCTTGTGTGCTTACACTTTCTGATACTGTCTCAATTCAAGTACTTCTCCTTGGAGTTCCATACTATTCAATGATGCTGTATGAGCTCCTTGTTTTGCAGACCGGTCTTGGTGATAAAATTTGTGCTTTTCAAAATTGCTCTCCCTATTCCATCCACAAAATGTGGACAAAAATTATCTGAAAAAATTGTATCTGTTGATAGTGCATATACTTTTATTTTTCATTACAAACATAGAATGTAGTAAAAATTTTCATAGCAATTACTCTGCACTAGTTTGTGGGCAGATTCTAATGTAAATAATATGCTGTGTTCACGTAGAGAATTAGTCCAAATTTTAATATGCCTGTGGTCCTAAAACCAATACCCTACTGATATTGAGTGACAAATACAACTTCCTATAAGTATAGAAGTTTTCATTGTATCTTTTTAATATATATTTTTATTGTAAAGATACTGTATGGAGGGGATACAGTTACTTAGTAAGGTAATGAGTACATTTCTTTATTTTTCCTCTATTGTCGTTCATGGGGCTTGAACTCTGGGCCAGAACGCTGTCCTCAGCTCTTCAGCTCAAGGATAGCATTCTACCACTTGAGCTACAATGCCACTTCCTGTTTTTTTGGTGGTTTATTGGAGATAAGAATTTCTCAGGGACTGGGAAGGTGGCTCAGTGGTAGAGTGCTTGCCTTGCATGCATGAGGCCCTGGGTTCGATTCCTCAGCACCACATAAGCAAAAAGAAAAAAGCCGGAATTTCTCGGATTTCCTGCCCGGTCTGGTTTTAAATCCCGATCCTCAGATCTCAGCCTCCTGAGTAGCTAGGATTAGAGGCCTGAGCCACCTGTGCCCAGCATGAGTACATTTCTTATTGAGCACCCTCTCCTTTGTTTTCCCCCTACCATCCCTTCTCTTCACACCTCCCCAACTTATCCCTCCACCCCCTCTTTGATAGAGTGTCTTGTACATATCATTGTTACAATGGGTCAACCTGTATCCTTTCCTCACATCTTAAATGAAGAAATGCTGGCTTGATTTATGCTGATTCTACTTGTGTAGACACATGTAAAATCACTCACCAAGTCCAAGAGCACATCATTTTTTGTCAGTTGGTATAGTTGTGTTCTACACATTTATTGACAGGTTACAAATTATTCTCAAACTTTAATACATTAAAAATACTTTCTTCTTTTCTTATTTTCTTGGCCAGGAAATCAGCCAGACCTCAGTCAGCATTTCTCTCATAGGACTTTTCACATGGGTTGGTTAAATGTTGATCTGAGGTCCAGTCTTCTGAGGACTCACTCATCTGCTTAGGAATTGATGCTGTCTGTTGGAAAAGAGCTCAAGGAAGGATGCCATTTAGAGCCTTATAACTTTATTTTTTTATTGTGAGAATACTGTACAGAGGAGTTACAATTACATGGGCAATATAACGAGTACATTTCTTATCAAGCATTGTTGGCTCCTCTTTCTTTCCCCTTCCCATCCCTTCCCATCTTCCCCCTACACCCGGTCATCCCTCGACCCACCAAAGTTGTAAAGTTCATTTTTCGACAAAACAACATTGAGATTCCACCTCACCCCAGTTAGAATGGTTATAATAAAGAACTCTAATAACAACAGATGCTGGAAGGGATGTGGACAGAAGTGAATCTTTCTACATTGTTGGTGGGAGTGTAAACTTGTTCAAACACTTTGGAAAGCAGTATGGAGGTTCCTCAAAAGACTCCACATAGAGCTCCCCTATGACCCAGCAATCCCACTTTTGAGCATTTACCCAAATGATCACAAACAAGACCATACTAAAACTACCAGCACAACTATGTTTATTGCAGCATTATTTACCATAGCTAAGATAGGGAACCAACCCAGATACCCCTCAGTAGATGAATGGATCAAGAAAATATGGTATATATACACAATGGAATTCTATGCCTCCATCAGAAAGAATGGCATCGCCCCATTTGTTAGGAAATGGTAAGACTTGGAAAAAAATTATATAAAGTGAAGTAAGCCAGGCCCAAAGAAACATAGGTCCCATGGTTTCCCTTATTTGCAATAACTAGTATATGTCTGAGTCAAGCAGAAAAGGTCAGATAAGTTGATGTTAGGGGAATGAAGCCCAAGATAAGTATTCAAATGTTTTTTTGCCTTTCATGAAATTGTTTTTAACATTTTTATAAGATGATTTCTATGTTGCTTTGTATGTTCCTCCCCCACGGTATAACCCCTGCTTTCACTGTATTGATGTAGGTATAATTTGTGGAGGGGAAGGGAAAAAACAAATCGTTTAACTAGGGATATAGGTGGACCCATTCCAACAATGGAATACCCTTTACAAGGGTATTTTCCTGCTACTTTGGTTGTTGAGAGTGTCTATAAGAGCAAGCATTCTGTAGGGAGCTGGGAGACACCATATGTTCTTTACTTACTGATTCCTAAGTGACTTGTACTGCATTTTGCAAGTCGAATCTGTCAAAACCTACCAGTTTTAAGAGATAAGAGGAGTGGTAAAAGAACTCATGGAGACAAATACATTTTCAACATATTTTGTTCCAAGCATTCCATCTAAGGCATAGTCAACAACTAGTGAAACTTGTGTTGGCTGTAAATATGTGTCTTTCTCCATGTGTGCATGTATACATGTGTATATGTATGTGTGAATTTGTGTGTATAGTAACATACATGTGTACATATATAAGGGCATATACACACATATATGCATATATAAATAAATATACATATGCAAATATATGTACATATATATAAATCAGTGTTCAGTGATTTAATCAATAGTTCCCAGCACATTGTCATTCTCTCAAAGTATACATGATAAACTGCTCTGAGGAGCTGTGCTCTATGATGGGTATCCTTTGTTCTCACTTGCCCCATTACCTTGTTTTTCATCCCTGTGAACAACTTCGGTCTACTTACCATAGGATAGCTTTGTCTTCATTACATGTAGTTACTTACTGATAATCAAAGAAAAAGGTTGTTTGTAAAAGAAAAAGAACTTTTACGTCACAAGTTAAAATATCTTATCTATCCCAATGATTCCTATGAGATAAAATTTATAATAGAAGAAAAGTAAAAAGGAATTCCTAGATCTGTTGTTTTGCCATTTAGAATGGCAAAGAATAAAATCACATCACTCTTATAATTCTTAAAAAATGCAAGGGAAACTGTTGGTCCCTATCATGTTCCCACAAAACCAGTGAATTCTGAAGGATAATAGACCAGCAGAAATTCTAAGTAGCAGACATGGAGCATGAAAGAGAAAGACCATGAATGGAAAGGGTGAAAGAGAGAAGTACAATAATACTGAAAATACATAACAGATAAACAAGTGCTGTATGAGAATATTGATACTGCTATCTTTAGACTTTACATGTACATTTGAAAGTATTTGATGTATGATAACCAATCAACATAAAATATAAAATGATTTTCATAAAAAATAAAAATGATGAGTCCCTGCCTGGTTTTAGGATGAGGGTTATGATGGCTTCATAGAATGTGTTCGGTAGTGAACTTTCTCTTTCAATTTCATTGAAGAGTTGGAGGAGTATTGGTGTGAGCTCTGCTTTGAAGGCCTTGTAGAATTCTGCTGTAAAACCATCTGGTCCTAGACTTTTCTTAGATGGGAGGTCTCTTATTGCTGTTTCTATTTTCAATGCTTGATATGGGCCTGGAAAGACTTGGAAAAAATTATATTAAGTGAAGTAAGCCAAGCCCAAAGAAACATAGGACCCATGGTTTCCCTCATTTGCAATAGTTAGTATATGTAATGTATAAGTCAAGCAGAAAAGGTCAGATAAGGTGATGTTAGGAAAATGAACCCTAAGATATGTATTTAAATGTTTTTTTTCTTTCATACATTTGTTTCTAATTCATTTATATGATTATTTCTTTGTTGCTTTGTATGTCCCTCCCCCACAGTATAACCCATGCTTTCACTGTATTTGATGTTGGTATAATTTGTGGAGGGGAAGGGGAAAAACAAGTCATTTAAATAAGGATACAGGTGGACCCATTGCAACAATGAGAAGTACAAGTTGTCATGTTGAAAACGAACTTTACAACTTTGATGGGGAGGGTGGGGGGAGGATTGGATGGGGGGGAGGCTTGGAAGGGATGGGAAGGGGAAATAAAGGAGGAGGCTACAATGCTTGATAAGAAATGTACTCATTATCTTGCCCATGTAACTGTAACCCCTCTGTACAGTTTTTTCACAATAAAAAAATAAAAAATAAATGAAAATAAAAATGACTCAGAAGAAATTATAAGTGCAAATACAATCTTCCCAGAAGAAATCTCTCAGAGACTTTGAGAAATCTCTCATGATTTTGAAGAGGATAAAGTGGCTGAAGTTAGTATAAATTTAGAAGTATGACAATTCACAAAAATATAAAAAGATATTCATATATTTCATTATATAACTCAAAGCAGAAAGCAAATGTTGTTTAGATGATTTTTTAAAACACAGTCTTTCAGGAGCTGGGAAGGTGGCTCAATGGTAGAGTGTTTGTCTTGCATGCATGAGGCCCTGGGTTTGGTTCCTCAGCACTACAGAAGTAGAAAAAGATGAAGGCTCAAATGGTAGTGCTAGCCTTGAGCTGAGGGACAGCACCCAGGCCCCAGAATTCATGCCCCATGACCAACAAAATAAAAATCAACAAAACAATGCTGGGTGCCGGTGGCTCGACTGTAATCCTAGCTATGCAGGAGGCTGAGTTCTGAGAATCACAGTTGAAAGCCAGTCCGGGCAGGAAAGTCCGTGAGACTTTATCTCTAATAAACCACTAGAAAACCAGAAGTGGTGCCATGGCTCAAGGTCTAGAGTGCCACCCTAGAGCTGAAGAGTGCAGGGACAGCACTCCGGCCCAGAGTTAAAGCCTCACGACTGACAAAAACAAAAAACACAAAAACAGTCTCTCACTTTTGTGGTCTCAACTCTGTAATACCGCCGCTTCCGACGAGGGCTAAGATTTTGGGTGTGGACATTTATCATCCCTCCTGATTCAGACTGTACTTGATAATTTATTTAATAAATATTTTGTTCTTAATTTTCTTCTTTGTAAACTCACATGCACCTATAAAAAATCTTTGGCCATCCCAGTAAGCTTCTCAAAGTACCTCCTGATGACGACTTATAAAAAGTTGTATTATATTACAAAAAGGGAAACAATGCAACAAATAAAGAAAACCAAAAGTTAAATATTAATGATTAATAAAATAAAAAACCAAACAATTACCAGTGTATTATTTTCTCATATTCCTGTGCATTTAAAACTGGCTAAGATTATGATGTTCAAAAAGAGGCTTTTGTTTTGGTTTTTATTTTGGGTCCAGTCGTGGGCATGAACTCTGAGCCTGGGCGCTGCCCCTCAGCTCTTCAGCTCAAGGCTAGCGCTCTACCACTTGAGCCACATCACCACTTCCGGCTTGTTGTTTGCTTATGGGTGCTGAGGAATCGAACCCAGGGCCTCAAGCATGCAAGGCAAGCGCTTTACCACTGAGCCACCTTCCCAGCCCCTCAAAAAGAGTTTTATAGGCTATGAGTAGTCTTTAAAATTACCACTAAGATTACTTTTTATGGCTCATCTCATCATTTGTATATGGCTTATATCATCATTTGTTCCTCACTAACATGTTAAGTAAGGAAGCCCTAAAAATTTAAAGAAACTATATGGTTAACAAAGTCTTAACTCTTCACTCTGCTTCTTTACTCAAAGACTTTGCAATTTCTTATTGGTAATGTTTGTATAAACTCTGAAAGGTACATAATTAGTACCATATGTCTGCTACCATAAGCCTTAAATACTTTATAGAAAAGTTTATGACCAGCCAAACAGTCCTAATTTTGGCATATATATGCAAATTCCCAAAATTAAATACATTTAAAACTTAACAAACCTTAACACTTGCTGCAGTGTTCATTATGACAGGTGCCTTGTATAGAATAAATGAATTTCTCCTCTTACACATCTCTTGAACAACAAATATCTGGAATTATTTTGTTTTTGACATGCCAATCTTGACTTTATTCTTAAATGTGTGCTTATGTAAGAAATACATGGTTTTAACAGTTTGTTGTATTGCTAAAAAAGAAGAAGAAGAAGAAGAAGAAGAAGAAGAAGAAGAAGAAGAAGAAGAAGAAGAAGAAGAAGAAGAAGAAGAAGAAGAAGAAGAAGAAGAAGAAGAAGAAGAAGAAGAAGAAGAAATACATGGTTCTAAAATTTCACAAGAATTCTTTTGAACTTACTTTTTTTTTGAATTGTCTAGTTTAAGAAAATCAATTACACTTTATATATAAAAAATGTTCTGTGCTCAATTAGGCAGCAAATACGCTAAAATTGGAACAATACAGAGAAGATTAGCATGGCCCCTGAGCAAGGTTGACATGCAAATTAGTGAAATGTTCCATATTTTTGCAACAACAGATGCTGGAGAGTATGTGGCCACAGGGAACTCTACTGCATTCTTGGTGGGTATGTAAACTTGTTCAACCACTTTGGAAAGCAGTATGGAGGCTCTTCAAAAGACTCCATATAAAGCTTTCCTATGACCCAGCAATCCCACTTTTGGGCATTTACCCAAATGATCACAAACAAGACCATACTAAAACTACCAGCACAGCTATGTTTACTGCAGCATTATTTACAATAGCTGATATAGAGCCAACCCTGATGCCCCTCAGTAGATGAATGGATCAAGAAAATATGGGTGTACATACACAACAGAATTCTATGCCTCCATCAGAAAGAATGGTATCACCCAATTTGTTAGGAATTGGAAAGTCTTGGAAAAATTTTATTAAGTGAAGTAAGCCAAGTCCAAAGAAACATAGGTCCCGTGGTTTCCCTTATTTTCAATAACTAATATATGTCTGGGATAAGCAGAATAATTCAAAAGCTATGTGCATATGAGCAGATAAGATGATATTAAGGGAAATGAACCCAAAGACAGGGACACAAGTATGTTTTTTCTTTCTTGTTATTGTTTCTAATGTACTTATGATGTGCAATATGATTTTTTTTGTTTCTGTATATGTTCCTCCCGCACGCTATAACCCCTGTTTTCATTGTATTTGAAGTTGGTACACCTACATCCTGTGTATACGTTTCTCTAATTTGACGAGGAGAAGGGAAATACAAAATGGTTAAATAGGGATACAGGTTAACCCATTGTATCAATGAGATACACAAGACACTCTGCTGAAAAATGAACTTTACAATTTAGGCAGGGGAAGGGGGAAGGGGAGCGTATTTGTGGAGGTGGGAGGGAAGGGATGGTGGGAAGAGGGAACAATGCTTGTTAGGAAATGTACTCATTATTTGCTCTCATAAATGAGACACCTCTGTACAGTTTTTTTATAATAAAAATCATATGAAAATGTTCTTATGTCGTGGTAGTGTAAAAATATCAGGGACAGAATAATGAAGGAATGTTGTAGACTGAGGTGAAGTCCATATGAAAATGTGCAAAACTGATAAAACGTAAAAGTATCAGAGCAGTATATTGTGTTTTACATCATTTAGGTTACATTGAAAAAATATGGAAGACCTAGAAGAATGAATTTTCTTTTTGATATCCTATCATAATTCCTTAGCAGGATGAACTCTTTCCTCATTGTTGTAGAGGCATCATCAGATGAGAGGAACTGAATTTTTTTGTTGGCTTCCTTACATTTATTTGTCAGTTTGAAATCTGAACTACTAGTTTATGTCTGAGACAAGAAGAAAATGTCAGATAAGTTGATGCTAGGTGATATGAACCCCAAGATAAGTAGTCAAACGTTTTTTTTTTCTTTCTTGCAATTGTATCTAACATATTTATAAGATCATTTCTTTGTTGCTTTGTATGTCCCTCCCCCACGGTATAATCCCTGCTTTCATTGTATTTGATGTTGTTATAATTTGTGGAGGGGAAGGGCAAAAACAAACCGTTTAAATAGTGATATAGGTGGACCCATTACAACAATGAGATGGACAAATTGTTATGTTGAAAAACGAACTTTACAACTTTGGCAGGATGGCGGGGGGCGGGGGGGAGTTGAGGGGTGGGAAGAGGAAACAAAGGAGGTAGCAGCAATGCTTGATAAGAAATGTACTAATTGCCTTGCCAATGTAATTGTAACCCCTCTGTACAGTATTTTCACAATAAATTTTTTTTAAAAAAAAGAAAGTAAGGGAAATTAGACACACAGGCTTTGGAAAGTGTAAAGTCTGCTCCTGGATGGCAAGCAGACTCCACCCTCCTTGCAGCAAATTTTCTACCCAGTACTTGCGTTATCTAGGCATGCAGCAAATTTTCTACCCAGTACTTGCGTTATCTAGGCAACTGGCACACATGGAAGAGGTCACATCTGCATCTGCTGAGGTCACATCTGAATTTGATGTGGCCACAACTTTCTCCGCCCATACCTTAGATAAGGCCTACCCCAGGCCCAGATGCCCTTTCTCTGCTGTTTTCTAGCTCTTTCTCAGCTCTTTCCTTCTCTTCTCTTTCCCAGGTCTCTTCTATTTCCTAGCTCTCTCTTTCCCACCTTTCCCAGGTGCTCTCTTTTCTAGCTATTTTCTCTCTTATTCCCAGCTCTTCAAGCTCTCTTTCCCAGTCCTTTCCCCACCACGCTGAGGACCAAGATGGCCTGGTGTCAGCCGGAATGATGAATAAACCTACCCCTTACCTGAACACCACGTACATACTGCTGTACTTCCTTAGCTACCTCTTTTTAAAATCCTAACAGAAAGTGACCATTTAGGATGAATGATATTTGATTTTACAATCAGAAAAATATTTTAAAAATTATATAGATATAAAATACTCCAAAAGATTTATTCTATGAATCTACCCCTTAGAACAAATGATAAGAAGGTGGTTAATGTATTTTAGGATAATATATATATATATATTCACATACCTATTTATGTTCACATAAATTTCACTTAAACAACAATCAAATGACTATATTTCTACCTTCTAGTTGGAATATACTTAAATCTCTAAAAATGACTATGCTGCTGCTATAAAGAGCAATTTCCCAATTGTCCTCCATAGAGGGCATCCACAACGTATTTTGTGATAGGGCCAAAGCCTGAGTCAAGAAACTTCCCAATGGTGTCCAGTGGGTAAACTGTTTTGATTTGGTTTAAAGAAAACTAAAAAGAAACATTATTAATACCTTGCTCTTTTGTGAGGTGGAGACCATCTATGAGAGAGAGTTCCTACCTTGCTCTTCAAAACAGTTGTAATGAAAAAGGAAGGGACAAGACTGTGAACTTACGATGCACAGACTTGAGTGTCATGCACTGAGAGTCAAGGCGGCCCATTAGTCGAGAAACAAGGAGTTGCAAGTCTAACCCACAAGACACGGCAACATCAGGCAGGCCATAGGCAGTGACAGTGAATTTGTAGCCCTATTCATTATTACTGCTGTCAGAATGAAAGAGGACCATCTTAAACGTCACGTTCTAGAGGCAAACAAAAGTCATGTGGTCAACAAGATGGAAGGAGGCAACAACTCAGCAGTGAAGTATGTTCTTTGTGACTCAAAAAAATCTTAAAAGCAGTCTCCATTTCTACAAGTTCAAAATTATTAAGGGAGAAATGTACAGAGATGATACCAAAACACAAAACTCACAACTACAGGTAGAAAGCAGAATTAGTAGAAAACTGCTGTTCAGCTTTCTAAAACTCAAGTGACTATCTGCTCAACCAGTGATCACTGGCTCAGTTCTTTGTTCTCAACCAAGACCCTTGATAGGAGAGAGAAGTAAACAGTCTGAAGCAGGCTGCAGCCCAGATATTAAACAGATCTGTCAACTGGGCTCCTAGCTTTCACCATGGTTCAAGTCTTTCTCTTGGATCCACTGGCCCTTCTGAACTCAGAAATTAACAGCTCTTTAATTTACTCTGGACAACCCTGGGTATTAGCAAATTTCCTATGAAGAGCCAGATAGTTAAATTTTTAGCTTTTGTGGGCTACATAATCTCTACTGCAACTGTTCCTCTCTACAAGTAGAGTATCAAAGCAGCTGTCAGAAATATGTGTGTGGTTACATTCTAGAAATGTGACTGTATTAAGGTTTGTACTTAGAGCTTTGAGTCTTTTTCAGCTATTTTGCTCATGGCTGTCATTCTACCATTCAAGCCATGTCTCCACTCTGGTTTTTTGCTGGTTGAGATGGGGCTCTCAGATTTGTCTACCTAGGCTAGCTTTAAATCTTATTCCTCAAATATCAACCTGCTGAGTAGCTAGGATTTTGAACAATATGAACATGAGCCACCAGAGCCTAGCTAGTCCTTTCCAAACACCATACCTTTATTGCTCTAAAATTGGAAAAAGGACAAGAATTGCTACAGACATACTTATTTACCTTGTTTGGGAAATATGACTTACCTTTGGCCACTTATAAGTACCAACTTTTGTGCCAAAGTGTGTCTTCCCACCTCTAGAGTCTGTAAATTCCAGATAATCATACCTGTGAAGGCATAATCTCTATTATATTCTTTCTCTTGTTTTTGATCCACTATTGCTTGGAAGAAAAAACGTGAGTCTTAGCACTTTTCGGTTTCACACATCTCATCAAATTCCACTTAAAAATAGGTTGCCCCTGGGCTAACAAAAACAGATACTTCATGGCAGTTATTTTCATATTTATGGGCAGATTTTTTGGTCCATGTATGTAGTACCACAGGCTGTTCCTGCTGCCAGGTCTCAACATCCAGCTAGGCAGACAAATGAGTAAGAGAAAATTCCAGATATTACTACACAACCAACTGTCACAATAGACTATCAGTGCTGTAGATCACAGGCTTTGACAGCCCTGATGAAATTTTACACAGGCTAATCTGATTTCCTGTCTATGCAGAGATCAATAGACATCTATCACTCAGCAGAAATGCATTAGGATGATACTTTAGGGACTCATGCTTTTATCTTTTAGCGGTGACAGAACTATTTTTAAAATAAGTACTGGTATGAATTCCACTGGAGAAAAACACTGAATTAAAAGATTAAAGAGCTCACATTTTTACTGAGGACCTTGGCATGTCTAAGACCACTCTTTTTTTCCTCTTAAATATAAAGAAAGTTTTCTTTTTAGCTCATGATTCTAATCCTAGTTACCCAGGAGGCTGAGATCTGAGGATTGCAGTTTGAAGTCAGCTTTGTCAGGAAAGTCTTATCTGTAATTAAAAGCCAGAAATTGCTCAAGTGGTAGAATGCTAGTCTTGAGGAAAAGGAGCTAAGGGATAGTGCCCAGAACCAGAATTCAACCCCCAATATTGGCAAAAAAAAAAAAAACCCGATTAGGATTGGATGCTTTGGCTTAAGTGGTAGAGCATTGGCTTTGAGCTGAAGAGCTCAGGAACAGTGCCCAGGCTCAGTTTAAGCCCGACAACCAACAAAAACATCAGGGTTGGAGGCATGGTTTAGTTGGTTGGTAGAGCACTACCCAATGAGCCAAAGCAACAGGTACTAAGTTTGAGTTCCAGTCTTACACCAAAAAACAAAATGAGAAATAAAAAAGATCTGCTAAATGTATATGCCCTTTCTACTACCATCAGGAAGTTATGAAACTCAAAAAGACTGTGAACAAATGTTATATAATAAAAATTAAGTATGGGAGATAATTCTTTTAAACACTAAACCTTCTTATTTTTCTTTCCATGTATATTTTCTCTTTTAGACTTCATTTTGTGTGTGTGTGTGCCTGTCATGGGGCTTCAACTCAGGGTCTTGGTGCTCTCCCTGAGCTTTTTCATTCAAGACTAGCACTCCACCACTTGAGCCACAGCTCAAGCCTACCCCTCCTCATCTGTCCCCCTCCACCAACTAGTTATTTGGAAATAAGAGTCTCACAGGCTTTCCTACCTACACTGGCTTCAAATTGAGATCCTCAGATCTCAACACCTGAGTAGTTAGTATTACATGTATGAGCTACAAGCACCTGGCTAGACAAATCTTTCAGACTTTATTTACACAGATTTTATGTAACTTAATATAACCTAAAATGATTAGATAAATTATACAGCTTTTCGGCCTCCTTTCTAGTGCTAATGACAAATCAAGATGATATTTACTATCCTTGTTGGCAAAAATACCAATAAAGCTTCTAGAGGCAACTTATTTGTATATATCTGTAGTCTAGTATGTTTTATATGGTAGAGTCATATCTCTCTGAAGAGAGGACACAATACAGGTTCAGGGCCAACTGAAGTTATCTTGCTCAGTCCTCCTTCAGGGTCATTGCAGAGCTTCTTCAACAGCTCTGTTAAGGTAGTGAACTCTCTCAAGAGAGTACATTGTGAAATGTCCAAAGAACAGAAGTCTAGGAGGAAGATGAGCTAAAGGAAGATGAAGGATGTACTCAGTATTCACTGCACATGCTGGTATTTCCACCAGCCCCCTCCCTGCTTATTGAAAATAGCCACTTCTCCTTACCAGTTGACGAGCTGCCATGGAAAACACTGAATTACACAATTTTTCTTTTTTTGGGGGGGGGGTCTGGTCGTGGGGTCTGAACTCTGGGCCTGGGCTCTGTCCCTCAGCTCTTCAGCTCAAGGCTAGCGCTCTACCACTTGAGCCACAGTGCCACTTCTGGCTTTTTTCTTTTTGCTTATGTGGTGCTGAGGAATCAAACCCAGGGCCTCATGCATGCAAGGCAAGTGCTCTACCACTGAGCCACCTTTTCAGCCCTACACAGTTTTTCTACTATGTTTTTTCCACTATACTGTGACAAAAGGGATTCTAAAATCACTCTCATGCTTACCAGAAACTGTACCACATCTATCAAAACATAAAGTAGTTAATATTTTATATGGTAAGAACATCATTTACCACATTATTATAAGGTGCAAAGCTAGGGAGGGCTATAGAAGCTGACTACCAAAGCAGGGAGAGGGAACAGCAGATCACAAGACCATTAAGCATCATCCAAATGAACAATGTCAATTTAATTACCTCTGAAAGGGAAAAGCAGTGAAAACTGCAGTAGTTGGTACGAGTGACAGTTAAGTTTAAGGTGAGTTTTTGGGTTGCTTTTCAATGAAGTGGAGATATCACTCTAAGTTATATCTGATCCCAGCACTCAGAAGGCTGAGGAAGAACTGAGAATTCAAGTGCAGTCTGGGTAGACAGCAAGTTCAAGGCCAGTATGGGCTACACAGTGAAAACTTATCTAAAAAGAAGTGGTGCTGCCTGTAGTCCTAGCTACTTGGGAGGACTACAGTTTAAGGTCAGCCTAGACAAGAAGTTTGAGAGAACTCATCTTGAGCAACCTCATTTCAACCAATAAAAATCTGAACGTGTGATTATATAGTTGTAGTTCCAGATATTTGGGAAGTACAAATAGGAAATTTGCCATCCAAGCTGGCCCAGACATAAATGTAATACCCTATTACTCTATTTGGAAAATAAGTAAAAAGGGGGGTGTGGCTGATTCAGGAGTTCTGGATTGTAATGACTTTTCTGTCACTAGAGGGCAGTGCTGAGTTTCCTAATGCAGGAATTACCAGGGCAAAATTGTGAGATCCTATAGAGAGCTCATCAGAACTAGATCCTAATTTTGCCTCCACTAATTGCTCATTGCTGCTTTGCATCATTTTGAACTAAGTCTTTCTATGTAAAATGTGGTTCATATTTATACATAGTTACAGGCAACAACAACAACAAAAGACCTATGAAAGTCTCTTCAAATGGGAACCTAGATGGCCTTATTGAGTAGGGGATAATAAAGCAAGGTTTTGTTATTATCTAGGGAAATAGAGGGCAAGCATGGTTAACATTGAGATTGTGTAATATGAATTCGGCTTCCATCAATGTCTAAGTTTGATCTTTCATGATAAAGGCTGGCTTATGTTCCTCTTCCATATTACATGTTCCATGGTCATCATTCTCTCATCCTGACTGGTCAGGGATGTTTTCTTTGTTCCAAACCACATGAGAGTCAGTTCATTAACATGAACTCCTTACAATGACACAGATCTTGAATTTTTCTACCTTTCTATCATCAATATCTAATTCTAAAATAGAATGAGTATGTGGTGTTTTGCTTGTTTTTGTTTTTTAGTTTAGGCTGGACACCAGTGGCTCACACCTGTAATCCTAGCTACTCAGGAGGCTGAGATCTGAGAATCATAATTCAAAGCCAGCCAGGGCAGGAAAGTCCATGAGACTCTTATCTCCAATTAGCCATCAGAAAAGCCCGAAATGACTTTGCTTTTGCTGTGGTTCAAGTGGTAGATCATTAACTTTGAGTAAGAAAGCTTAAGGACAGAACCCAGGCCCTGAGTTCTAGCCATAGGATTGGCACACACACAAAACAGTGTTCAATGTTTTCAGAAGTGGTGAGGTGTGACTCAAAGTAGTAGAAAGCTAGCTAGTAGAAGCTCAGGGATAGCACCCAGTTCAACAACAAATATCACACATATACATTGAAGCCAGCTCAAGATTTTTGTCTTTAGCTTTATTAGTATATAACTGTCTCTTCTAGTGCATAGACAGTAAGATCTCTGCTTAGTGTCTTCAGCTTCACAGATGTTTTAGTCTGTGAACCCTGGGGCTTCCCACTGTGTGACATTCACATGCAGAGGGAAGGCCTCCCTTTCCTGCAGCTTCCTGTATGTTATGTTCCAGCAGCTTCTGTCACCTTCTTGCAGCTCAGACAGGCTCTTCCCCCAACCCCCCCAACCCCTTGGACTCCACCCCCCTACTCCAGCCTTATCCTCTCAGGTCTCCTGCCTGGGACTGTCTGAATTATGTACAGTCAGAGTCCTGCAGATTAAGTGATGCCTTGAGTAGGATTATATCCAGAAAAGTTCCTTCTCCCATAGTCCAACTAATTCTCTCTAAAAAATCATTTTGGCCATTTCTAAGGTCTTCATAAGTCCTTTGTGGCTGAATGCTGATGGCTCACACCTATAATCCTAGCTACTCAGAAGGCTGAGGTCTAAGGATCTTGATTCAAAGCCAAATCAGGCAGGAAAGTCTATGAGACTTTTCTCTCCAGTTAACCACCAAAAAGCTGGAAATAGAGCTCTGTGAGAGAACCAACTTTGATTGAAAAAAGTGAAAAAGTTAAGAGACAATGCCCAGGTTCAAGTCCAGGTATGGGAACAAAAATTAAAATCTTTTATCCTCTATTTGGCTCAGTGTTTAAATACTGTCTGTGGGAAGGGTAAATTTGTTAGAATCTTTATTATAAAGATTAGAACATCACTCAGTTGGTATTCCAAGGTTGTAAAATGAGCTGAACTAAACAGAAATAGTGGCTTAAAGATACCATGCCTCTTTAGATTTTATCTAAACCTTCTAGCAACTTTTTGTAAATTTGAAAAGATACGTAGAAAAATAATTTCAGTAGTCTATTTTCTTCAACTCAACTGATTGCAAGTGTTACTATTTCTACAAATTACCAGTACAACATTAAGATGCTTTTCATTATTTTTACATTAAACCTGCAGTACGGATAATGGATTTTCAGCAGCCTAATTTAGGTGCTAAATCTTCAACAGTTTAAAAGAAACAATGTACTATGAAAACCATAGTTAAGTTCAATAAAAATCTTTAGAATGGTTCTATTTTAGTTGGGCTTCAACACAGGGCCTAGGTACTGTCCCTTAGCTCTTTCACTCAAGGCTAATGTTCTACCACTTTTGACACACAGCTCTACTTCTGGTTTTCTGGTTAATTGGGGATAAGAGTTGTATGGACTTTCCTGTTCGGACTGGTTGTGAACCACAATCCTCAGATATAATCCTCCTGGGTAGCTAGGACTACTAATAGGCATGAGAAACTAGCTCCTGGCATGTTTAAAACTTTTAAGGTAAATCAACAGAAAATAAAATAAAATTCAGTCACATGTTAAATGTCCCCAGGTGCTTGTGACTATTGGCTACCGTATTGGACAAACTAGGCTTGGATGACAAGAAAGGATTTTTATTTTTATTTTTATTTTTGCTAAGCAAAGGAGCTTTTCTAGAAGACTTGACGTATAATGTTACAGAAATTAAATCTAATATGCCTGTAATCACTTTTAGGAAATGCAAGAAATAAATTATGTCTTTAAATATTTTAATATCTATGGGGCAAAAAAAGTTCCCTATGTGGGAGGCTGAGTATGGGAGAATTGTGATTTGAGGACAACTTGGGCAGAAGCTGGATGTGGTGGCACACAGCTGATGATAGCTAAAAGTAGGCATATCTGTCTATGGATCATGCCAAGGTGGAAAGTGAGACCCAATGCTTCACAGCAGCCAGTCAGAAATCTGGGCAGGGAGGTTGGGTAGTATCATGCCAGTCTAGGAAATACAAAGCCCTGAGTTCAAACTCTATTATGGAAAAAACAAATATTCCCCCATTTTACAAAAATCTTTTGCTAACAGCAAAGCCAAATTAGTTTGCATAATGTACATCATTTGTGTGCAGAATATGTCAACAAATTACTGTTGTTTTAATAAAACACATGTTCCTCCTTCTATGAATTTGCCTTTTTGGGATTCACATTTAATAATATCCTGGCTATAAAAGCCCACTGTAAAAGTGTTCCTTTTGTAATTGTTGACTGAATAATTAGAATGATGATGTTGACTGCTTAAAAAATGAACTTTTGGTATTGTGGTTATAATTGCCTTCACTCCTGAGACAGAAGAGTGCTTGAATTGACTGAGGTGAAATTCCAGCTTGGTGAAATAACTCTCATAAATGGTGTTTGACTGTGGGAACTAACATGTAGTTACAATTCAAATTTAAATAGATAAAATGTTTTCTTTTTCCAATTTGAAAAAGGACCATAGGGGAACTATCTGTTCCTGAATCAAAGTAGGAAACCCAAGGAGGACTTTCTGCTTTCTACCACTCAGGATGTGTGGGAGGAATTCTTAGTAACTATAGCAGAGGAGGGGATCATGACTGGGAAGATTTTTTTTAAGAGGGGAATCTGTGCATGTGTAAGATTGGCATCCCATAATGTAAGTATGAATGAGATGCGACCTGTGTGCATGAGGCCCTAGTAGGACTTTATTGCCCAAAGGTCAAGCTAAAGGCACAAGAGGTTCCACTACACACATACCTCAATTTCCATTAGAACTGGCCTAGAATTGTAACTACTCCCTGACCACAAAGGAAGTGGCATGGGAGGTACTGGGAAAGAGGAAGAGCTCAAGGTGTTTAGGCAGCCATGACTAGGAGAGGGGTGTTGACCTGTGCATTCTTTCTCCTCCTTCTCCTCTTCCCTCCTCGTCCTTGTCCTCTTCCTCATCCTTGTCCTCGTCCTCGTCCTCGTCCTCGTCCTCCTCGTCCTCGTCCTCGTCCTCGTCCTCCTCCTCCTCCTCCTCCTCCTCCTCCTCCTCCTCCTCCTCCTCCTCCTCCTCCTCCTCCTCCTCTTCCTCCTCCTCCTCCTCCTCCTCCTCATCTTCTTCTTCTTCTTCTTCTTCTTCTTCTTCTTCTTCTTCTTCTTCTTCTTCTTCTTCTTCTTCTTCTTCTTCTTCTTTCTTCTTCTTCTTCTATTCTTCTCTCCTTTCCCCCTTCCCTTCCCTGAAAGTATTCCAGAAACCCCATATTTGGGAAGTAAGTCTAAATTTATTGATAATGCTAAGTTTTGTGTCTGTATATGCTTTGTAAAATAAAACAAAAAAAGTCTTATGCATTGCTTGTCAAAAGATGTGTTTTTTCTCTTTGAAAGACTTAACTCTGAGCTGTCTCAGGACAGCACAATTTCAGACGTCTACACTCCTGTGCATCTGTTGGTCTGCAGAGGTGACAATAAAGACTCCTATAATTTGGCTTATTAATTGTGGCATCTTTTGTTTTGTTACTGATTGGTTTACAACACTCAGAGCTCAGCCTCCTAAGTAGCTATGATTACAGGTGGGAGCTACTGCCTTTCTGTTCACATGAAATAAGCATGCAACTGTTTCAAGTCAAGTACACTGATGGGAGAGATTGGGAGAAAAAATCTGGGGTTTACAGGGTGGCTATCAGATGAATGATTCTAAATTACAGAGTGGAGACTGATTTATATGTAATCAATTTGGATTTGCTTCCCCATCTTTAAGTGTAAGAACCAGCCAGACAGTTCATGTCTCTACAACTAACTGAATTCAGTTCTGAGTCTCAATTTTCTAGTTGCCAAGTGTTGGGGTCTCCCTCTCCTTGTCTCAAGAGGTAACACTGATCAAAACATATTGTATTCACTTATTAAATGGAAGCTCCTATGTATAACTACCTAAAGATAATTCTTTAAAAAGAAAATTTTTTAAAAGAGGAAAAAACTTTAGCAATGTGACTTAAGTAGTTAAAAAGGAAAATTTAAAAGGCCATACAAGGTGGCCAAAGCAGGAGCTTGTAACAGGATGTAACTAATATAACGAGATAGGACTTAATTAAAATAGCTTTTTATTTCAAAGGCTATACAAAGTTGTATGAGAGAAAGAAACCAAATTTTGACCAAAGATTGTAACTCGTTTTTTGTCCTAGGACTTGAACTCAGGGCCTGGGCATTGTCCCTTCCTCAAGACTAGCATTCTAGTACTTTGAACCACAAGTCAACTCCTGGTTTGGGGGTGGGTAATTGTACATAAAAGTTTCACAGACTTTCCTGCCAGGGCTGGTCTCAACCTATGATCAGATCTCAGCCTCCCGAATAGCCAGGATTACAGATGTGAAGTACCAGCACATAGCTTGAAGACTGTACTTCTTATACCCCTTTCCCCAGTTATGTATTCAAAGCTACTGATCCTGTCTATATCTCTGAAGAAGGGCTGAAGTGCTGTCTTCCCCCTTGTCTACAAGATAATAAATTTCCTTTCTCTCACCTTCACTGTGTGTCTTTATTTGTTTTATAAGGACAAGAGGCTGGAGCTGGTGTGTGGAATAGCTGGAAATTGGACCTAGGGTCTCCTATGCAGTAGCACACCAGCAATTCCTTCTACCATCAAGCTGTAACTTGAATGATATACCTGAGGGACAACCACATATGTCAAATGTCAGGTTTCTGAATGGAAGATTGTTTTGAATTTTCTTTTGCAGGTTTTGTTTGTGGAGATGGCTGTAGTGGCATGCATGACCAGTTAAATTTCCAAGAGGACAAATGGGTAAGAGTGAATGGGGGAGGGGGGACAAGGAAGAGATGTAGGTGCTGCACAATTGCGCCTGCAGAGCTCTGCCATGGTTGCAAACATTCAGGCTTGGCAGCCAGATAGGCTTGTCCCCGTAGGTCACTTCCAGCTGACTGGGTATATCTGCTTCCCGTTCTTCTCACCTGAGTGCTACTGATTCCAGCTTTGACAGCTACACTCTACTCAACCTGAGGAGTAAGATGAATCTCTACTTATGGCACTCTGTGAAAGTTTGGAGAACCAGACCTCAGTTGTTTGGCACGGGACCACTGTCCATCCAGGCCTATGGATGGCACTGGTTATATCAGGCTTTAATTAGTCCACAGTTGTGTTCAGCCGAATGACCTCTGCCGGGAACACTCAGAATGCGGTTCTGAGTTATTGCAACATAGGAACATTTCACTGCTTTCCAGGCTTCTTAGGAAGAATTCCAGAATCTTGCAGCCAGCAGGCCTCTGGGTGTCCCGGGTGAACATCTCCTTGTAATTTCTCCATGGTTTCTTCTACCCCCGTGAAGTTTGGCAAGGGTACGTAGTTTGCATTGCTGCACAATTGCGCCTGCAGAGCTCTGCCATGGTTGCAAACATTCAGGTTTGGCAGCCAGATAGGCTTGTCCCTGTAAGACACTGCCAGCTGACTGGGTATATCTGCTTCCCATTCTTCTCACCTGAGTGCTACTGATTCCAGCTTTGACGGCTACACTCTACTCAACCTGAGGAGTAAGGTGAACCTCTACTTATGGCACTCTGTGAAAGTTTGGAGAACCAGACCTCAGTTGTTTGGCACGCGTCCACTGTCCATCCAGGCTTATGGACGGCACTGGCTATATCAGGCTCTAATTAGTCCACGGTTGTGTTCAGCCGAATGACCTCTGCCGGAAACACTCAGAATGAGGTTCTGAGTTATTGCAACAGAGGAGCGTTTCACTGCTTTCCAGGCTTTTCAGGAAGAATTGCAGAATCTTGCTGCCAGCAGGCCTCCGGATGTCCCGGGTGAACATCTCCTTATAAATCCTCCGTGGCTTCTTCTCACTGGATTCTATTTTATGGGAATAGTTTGCAAGATACATAGAAGCCACATCTTGAGAGGTCAAATTGGGAATCTTTTTTTTTTTCTTTTGGTCAGGTGTGGGGCTTGAACTCTGGACCTGACCACTGTCCCTCAGCACTTCAGCTTAAGATGAGTGCTCTACCACTTGAGCCACAGTGACAGTGTCATGGAATTTCCTGCCTGGGCTAGCTTTGAACTGTGATCCTCAGATCTCTATCTCCTTAGTAGCTAGGATTATAGGTGTGAGCCACCAGCGATTGGCTGGGAGTTTTAGTAAAATGTCGGTGACTACAGGTAGACTCCTGTCCCAAACACCTGCAGCCCAGAACAGAGCTTGCACAAAGCTTTTAAAGGCAAAAACCATGTTGTGGGTGGGGACAAAGCTCACCACAAGCTAACCATATAGGATAACAATCAGGGGTGAGCATTCTCTACAGCAAAACTTTCCTGGGACTAAACAGGATGACATGTATGAAATCCAAAAAATGTCCTGTCTCACCTCTAGGCTTTTCAAGAAGGTTCCTGTAACAAGTTCACTTTTGGTTGTTGTTGTTGTCAGTCATGGGTGCTGTCCCTTGAGCGTTTTTGCTCAAGGGTAGCACTCGACCTCTTTTGTTTTTTTTTGGTCGGGTCATGTGGCCTGAACTCTGGGCCTGGGCGCTGTCCCTCAGCTCTTCAGCTCAAGGCTAGTGCTCTACCACTTGAGCCACAGCGCCACTTCTGGCTTTTTTCTTTTTGCTTATGTGGTGCTGAGGAATCGAATCCAGGGCCTCATGCATGCAAGGCAAGTGCTCTACCACTGAGCCACCTTCCCTGTCCCCACTCTACCTCTTTGATTCAGTTTTTCTGATTGTTAATTCGAGGTTATAAATCTCACAGACTTGGGGGCTGGGAAAGTGGCTCATTGGTAGAGCGCTTGCCTTGCATGCATGAAGCCCTGGGTTCGATTCCTCAGCACCACATAAGCAAAAAGAAAAAAGCCTGAAGTGTCGCTGTGGCTCAAGTGGTAGAGCATTAGCCTTGAGCTGAAGAGCTGAGGGACAGCGCCCAGGCCCAGTTCAGGCCCCACAACCGGACCCCCCAAAAAAAAGTCTCACAGACTTTCCTGTCCAGTCTGGCTTTGAACCACAGTCCCCAGATCTCAGCCTCTTGAGTAGCTCCATGTACAGGTGTGAGTCACCAGTGCCCAGCTTGTATCTAACTCTTGAGTGTGTTTTGTCATCTGCTTGTCACTGTATGCTCAGATAAGCCATCAAAATTGAGAACAATAGCATTAGGTGTGCTCAGAAAAAGAGCCTGTTCTCCTCTGAGTGATTTCATGACTTTCCCCAGGGGTGGCCAGACCTGTACTCAGTCCACAGAGACACCATGGCCTTCTTCTGATGGACTCTAAAGCTTGAAGAGGGAGCCCCATCACCAGCTGCACTTTGTGGACATTATTACCCATGTGTCCAGAGTCACATAGGATACCCTGCTCCATGGGAAAGAAAGGGAGGGAAACTCCAACACTTGGCAACTAGAAAATTGAGACTCAGAACTGCATTTCGTTGGATATAGAGCAATGAACTGCTTGGCTATTTCTTACACTTAGAGATGGGAACAAAATCCATATTGATTACACTCAAACTAGTTTCTACTCTGTAGTTCAGAATCATTCATCTGATAGCCACACTGCATGCCCCAAGATTTCTTCTCCCAATTCTCCCTTCAGAGGCCTTGATTGGAAACAGTTCCATGCATATTTGATGTGAACAGAAAGGCAGTGGCTCCCACCTGTAATCCTAGCTACTCAGTAGGCTGAGGTCTAAGTATACTGGTTTGAAGCCAGCCCAGATAGAAAAGTCTATGGGATTCTTATCTCCAACTTATGAGCAAAAAGCTAAAAATAGAGTTTACTCAAGTGGTAAAATGCTAGCCTTGGGGCAAAAATCTAAGGGACAGCCAGCCCTTGGAGTTTAGTCCCTGTACTAGAATAAAAAGAAAAGGAAGGAAGGACAGGGAGGAAGGAAGGAAGTAAAGAAGAGGGAGGAAGAAGGAAAAAGAAAAAGGGAGGGAGAAAAGAAGAGGGGGTTAGAGGGAGAGAAGGAGGGAAGGAAACCTAGTCTCATATGTATCACTATAGTTCTATCTCTAGCCAAGTAATTGCTTCGTTCAGAGACCTGGAGGAAGTTAATACTCTTTAAAGGTCCTGGGAATGTAAACTCTTACACCTTTACAAATGCATTTCCATTCTGCTGAAGAGAAAGGGTCTGTGCAGGAGCTCTGGGGTAGATGGAATGGATGCAGTCCTTCTCTGCAAACATCATTTCTACTTTGAGGTTCACTGGAGACCTCAGTAATTACAGCCATTTAAAGTGAGTTGGCAAAGAGGGAAATCCAATAACACAACTGCCATGAGAAATTAATCTACATGTTAATACTTTCACATCCCAGACTCCTCTGGGCCCAGGGTTTGAAAGAACTGTAGCCGACTGCAATGTTAGCAGAGGGAATTGCTAGTCAAGGGCACCCTGAGAATAGATGAAGATCTCATTCCTGATAGGATGGAATTCAATTAGAAACTGGTCACACCCCACCCAAGTTTTTCAAAGCAAACCAGCCTATGGCCTTTCCCTGATGCCTATGCCCAACGTCCAACAGAGACAGACATGTGGCATTTTCTGTTTCTTTTTGGAGTCCCAGGTTGGGAAAAGCATGTACTCAGATAGGACAATGGGAGAACTGAGCGTCCACATCAGGATACCCATATATATATATATATATATATATATATATATACCAAAAACTAATGGACAACAAATCAAAAGAGCTGCTTTTGCTAGTACTCTGCTGCTGCTGCTGCTGTTCTGTTCTGTTCTGTTGCTCTAGCTACTGAGCCAGTATGGTGGAGTGGGGATTTTGCTGATTGGCTGTCTCCCTTTTCATGGACCCTGTTGATTGGTTGTCTCTCCTACAGACCATGGTTGGAAAGTTCCATGCATGGGGAATATCTTGGGAGCATCTTCCACTTAGTCCATTTCTTGCTCTTGGTGCACCTGGTCATTTTCTCCTGGCTATTGTGATTTCTCTGTCCACCATGTTTCCTTAAATGGGGTCTCCACACTGACTTCCATCTGACAGCTATAGAAACACATGTTCCTCAATTGGGAATGTCTTCCTAAGTCTACCTGTCCATCAGTGGGAACCAGTGAACTGGTTAGCTCTGTGAGTGAGTCGAAGGCATCTGTACTCAAATACTCATGGCAATGAGAGGAGTTGTTACCATTTGGGAGTGAATTTCATACATGCAATTGCAAAACCCTGTATTCCCTAACTTCAAGAAACATGTTTAAGCATGATTGCAAATGAGAAACAGTTGTAATGAAAATCAAATTCAAGAACATA
This sequence comes from Dipodomys merriami, assembly GCF_024711535.1. NCBI lineage: Eukaryota > Metazoa > Chordata > Mammalia > Rodentia > Heteromyidae > Dipodomys > Dipodomys merriami. The sequence continues at coordinate 577,874 of NW_027205999.1, forward strand.
TGTTGCTTTTTTAGTTAAATGTTATTTTATTTAAAGATAAAAGTGAAGCAGGTGTTAGTACAATGTCAAGGACACTGAAGACACAGTTCTTCAAAAAATAGCCATCTCATTCCTGTCATCCTAGCTAAACAAGAGGCTGAGATCTAAGGATCATGGTTCAAAACCAGCTACAGCAGGGAAATCTAAAATGTTCCTATCTCCAATCAACCAGGAAAGAGCTGGAAGTGATTCAAGTGACAGAGTAGTAGCCTTGAATAAAAAATGCTAAGAGATAGCACCCAGCCATGAGTTCAAATCTTAGTACCAGCAAAAAAGAAAAGAATAGAAATGGAGAGAGGGATTGGAGAAAGGAGAAGGAGAGTGGGGAAGGAGGAAGGGAGAAAAAAGAAAGAGAGGAGCTTTGTTGTGTTTGAGTGATATGTGACCTAAAATGACACATGATAGGAAAGTAGCCCTGAGAAAGGAAGGGAAGGAAAGGGGAGGGGTGTAATAAAGAGTTTTGTGGGACTGGGAAAGTGACTCAGTGTAAGAGTTCTTGCCTTGCATGCATGAAAACCTGGGTTCTATTCCCCAGCACCACTTAAGCAAAAAGAAAAAGCCGGAAGTGGCACTGTGGCTGAAGTGGTAGAGTGCTAGCCTTGGGCTGAAGAGCTGAGGGACAGCACCCAGGCACAGAGTTCAGGCCCCACAACCAGACCAAAAAAAAAAAAAGAGTTTTTCTGTATTTGAGCCATGTAAATGACCTAATAATGACCTGGTCAAGGGCCCTTGAAATGGGACAGGAAAAGCAAATGCTTTGTTCTCTGCAGTAGTTTCAGAGCTGATAAGCAGCTAGCTGGACCCAAAGCTATTCTATGAGGTCATAAAAGGACTATAGGCCAGGTGTTTGGTGGCTCATGCCTGTAATCCTACCTACTCTGAAGGCTGAGATCTAAGGATCAAAGCCAGCTTGCACAGGAAAGTCCTTAAGACTCTTATCTCCAATAAACTGCTCAGAAAAATCCAGGAGTTGTGCTGTGGCTCAAGTGGCAGAGCACTAGCCTTGAGCATAAAGAAGCTTAGGGACAGGCCCCAGGTCCTGAGTTCAAGCCCCGGGACTGGAAAAAATAAGACCATACACAGTGGCAACTTTTCTCAAAGGGGGGCAATAACATCCTAAACAACCTTGCCTGGGAACAGGGGATAGAATTGGGTGGGCCCAATTGTATGTTTCTAGAAAATTCTGACACATGATAAACTCAAAGTAAGAGCAATTGCTATTTCAAGAGGTAAATATGCAAGGTATCATAAACATCAAGAAATTCTCATAGAAGTTTTTTAACCTTAGACTTAAAGCTACAAGGCCAGTTCTAGCCACGTGAATATTGACAGCCTAGAACGCTGACTTTTCTTACCTGCTGTTTCCTTCATAGCCAGAGAGGCCCAATTATGTCACCACCTTCAGCCCAGCAACAAACAATACCTGCTAGTGCTTTCACCCCACCAGTGGCCACCACTAGAGCTGCAGCAGATCCTGGAGAACTCAAGGAATGAAATCCACAGACAGCAAGGAGTAAGTGTTAAAAGTATTCAATTTATGCATGTGAGAAGAGGAGAGAGAAAATGTTCTTGCTGGGTGAGAGGGGTCATGATAGGGGTTTGCCAACTAACTGGTTTAATCTATGGTGGGTTCTTTTCTTTTAATCTATATAGGTGTCATTTAACTTTTATGCTAATGAGATGCTTGGAAGGTGACTTGCTCATTGGTCACAACCCGTGATATTTTTAATTTGTCATTCCCTTTTAGCTATTAGGGCATGGAATTACCTAAAGACATTTAAGTCTATCCTACCTTCATTTTATCCAACCTATCTGGGTCAAAGGGAAGTTAGAATGCTTGGGAAGTTTTCTCAAATCATCCACTATCTCTCTGTCTCTGTCTCTGTCTCTGTCTCTGTCTCTCCTACCTCTCTCTCTGTCTCCCTCTCTCTCTCTCTCTCTCTGTCTCTGTCTCTCTCTCTCTCCTTTATATTTATTTATTATTTTGTTGGTTGTGGGGCCTAACTCTGGGCCTGGGTGCTATCTCTCAGCTCTACAGCTCAAGAGTAGCACCCTACCACTTGAGCCACAGCACCACTTCTGGCCTTTTCTGCTTATGGGTGTTGAGGAATCAAACCCAGGGTCTCATTCATGCAAGGCAAGCACTCTACCACTAAGCCACCTTCCCAGCCCTATTTTTCTATGTTTTAAGAGAAATCTTGCAGGCTTATTCCTGATTTCTTCTGCCTGACTAATCTACCTATTCCAAGATATCTCTTTCTTTCTTTCTTTTTCTTTTACTTTTTCTTTTTTGTCAGTCCTGGGGCTTGAACTCAGGGCCTCAGGGTTGTCCTTGAGCTCTTTTGTTCAATATGAGTGCTCTACCACTTAGAGCAACAGTGCCACTTCCAGTTTTCTGGTGGTTAAATGGACATAAGTGTCTCACAGAACTGAGCTGGCTTGGAGCATTGATCCTTAGATCTCAATTTCCTGAGTAGCTATGATTACAGGTGTACCAGCTCCCAATACTACAGTTCTTTACATCCACAGCACTTGTGTGAATGTAACATACTACATACAGTATAGTCTATGTGCTTTCTATTCCTGGGCATAAGGCCTGCTAATGGATTCACTACCTGTGGAAATGACCTACGGTAGACTCTTTTGATTGAATGTTAGGCCTATTTCTCACAAATCCATTTTCTTCCCTTCTTTTTTCAAATATGTAAGCAGCACCAAGTTTTTATTTTCTCACATGTTGCTCATCCAGTACGGGCTTTGTAGGTGCCTCCTCTAGTCACCTTCTCCTTTCCCCAGTACATCTGAACATCACCCCTGAAAGCTATAAGGGCTGGAAGGAGCAGCTGGCTGCTCCTTTATATTTGAGCTTAAGTGAATTAGAATGATCCCATCTCTGATCAGTCAATTCCAGGCGAGGCCTAATGTGGAAGAAAGAGCCTTCCTCCGGGATTTATTTATTTATCTATCTTTAAGTAGTTGTACAAAGAGGTTTCAATTCAACACATCAGTTTAGAAGCGCAGGGCATCTTTTTTTAAAAAAATTGGTTTTTGGGTTTGAACTCAGAGCCTAGTTGCTGTCCCTGAGCTTCTTTACTCAAGGCTAGCCCTCTGCCACTTTGAGCTACAGCTCCCCTGCTGGTTTTCTTGTAGTTATTTGGAGATAAACTCATGGAATTTCCTGCTCAGGTCAGTTTGGAACCTTTATTCTCAAATCTCAGCCTCCTGAGTAGCTAGGATTATGGGCAAGAGTCACCAGCTATCAGCTGTACAATGCAGCTTGATCCACGCCATTCCTTCCATCATTCTTCCCATCTCTCCCAACCCCACCCAAGTTACCTACTTCCATTTTTACATATGTACATTGAATATGATGATTGCATTCTCCCACCCTTCCTCTCTCCATCCCTCCACATCATACCACCTCATCCACCTACCCCCCCACCTCAATTTCTAGCTTCCTGTTATCCATTTTGTTAGACTATTAGTTTTTCAAAGAATTCTCTCCTGCATATACCACGTTATTTCCGTTAATGATATACCATATACTTTAGTTAATACATTTGTAGTATGTATCTATGTATGTGTGTGTGTGCGTGTGTGTATATATGCACATGACCCACTGTGTGCTTATATATATTTATAAATGAGGTCTCTCTTCCATATATGAGAAACAACATGTGAGCTTTTGTCTTTCTGGACCTGAGTTACTACTTTTAACATAATTTTTTAGCCTGACACCGCTGGCTTACACCTGTAATCCTAGCTACTTAGGAGGCTGAGAGCTGAGGATCATGGCCCAAAGCCAGCATAGGCAGGAGGATCCATGAGACTCTTATCCCCAATGAACCACCAGAAAACTGGAAGTGTCACTATGGCACAAAGGCTAGCCTTGAGCAGAAAAAGCTCAGGGTCAGCATTCAGACCCCAAGTTCAAGCCCCCCATCCAACAGAAACAAAACCAACTATAATTTTCCCCAGGCCCATTCATTTCTAGGCAGCTTCCTTTTCTCCCTGTATAGGCATTTGCAATTGCTGGCTACAGAAAAAGCTATTTTAACTGAAAAAAAGTCTGGTACCTCACAGGGCTAAGGGGAGAGGTGAAATGATATAGACAGATCCTTGATGATATTATTAAAATGCAGAATCCTGCAAGCCTTCAAATTCATTTAAATGCTATACTTAACAGTTCTATGAGCCTATAAATCCCCTTTATTGTTTAAATCAATTTGAACTGTACTTTTTTCTTATTTCTAGCTCTAATGCACCCCAAATGCTATTGACCATTCCATTAAGGATAGCAATTTGACATGTTCAAAAGTCTTAAAAGTGTGTATTACCCTCCAAGCCAGTACTTCCTCGTCTCAGAATTTATCCTAGGTAAACAGTTGAGTGGCTATGAAGATATTTACATGCTTAAGCCCATACATAATGTTTCTCAGAACAGCTAAATACTGAAAGTGATTTAAATGTAAATATAAAGACACTGCCAAACACTGTCCAGCTCATGGATTATGATAAACGAAATAATTACACATAGTTGACAGTGAAAGCTAGACCTCACTGATTAACTGGTTTTGATAATCTACTCTTATTTAATCTACTCTTATTTAAAAGCCATAAAAGAAATGCAAATCAAAACAACATTGAGATATCACCTCACCCCCATTAGAACGGCAAAAATTAAGAACTCTAACAACAACAGATGCTGGAGGGGATGTGGACAGAAAGGAACCTTACTTCATTGTTGGTGGGAATGTAAACTTGTTCAACCACTTTGGAAAGCAGTATGGAGGTTCCTCAAAAGACTTCACATAGATCTCCCCTATGATCCAGCAATCCCACTTTTGGGCATTTACCCAAATGTTTACAAACAAGACCACACTAAAGCTACCAGCACAACTATGTTTATTGCAGCATTATTTACCATAGCTAAGATATGGAACCAACCCAGATGCCCCTCAGTAGATGAATGGATCAAGAAAATGTGATATATATACACAATGGAATTCTATGCCTCCATCAGAAAGAATGACATTTCCCCATTTGTGAGGAATTGGAAAGGCTTGGAAAAAATTATATTAAGTGAAGTAAGCCAGGCCCAAAGAAACATAGGTCCCATGGTTTCCCTTATTTGCAATATCTAGTATGGGTATGAGTCAAGCGGAAAAGGTCAGATAATGTGATGTTAGGAAAACGAACCCTTAAATGTGTATTTTAATGTTTTCGTTTCTTTCATGCATGTGTTTCTAACGCATTTATAAGATTATTTCTTTGTTGCTTTGTATGTCCCTCCCCCACAGTGTAACCCCCGCTTTCACTATATTTGATGTCAGTATAACATGTGGAGGAGATGGGGACAAACAAGTCGTTTAAGGATTCAGGTGGACCTGTTGCAACAATGAGAAGTACAAAATGTCATGTCAAAACCAGCTTTACAATGTCGGTGTGTGTGGGGGAGGGGGGTATGATTGGGTCGGGGGGAGGGGGGAGGCTGGGAAGGGAGGTGAAGGGTAAACAAAGGAGGAGTCTGCAATGCTTGGTAAGAAATATATGCATTATCCTGCCCATGTAATTGTAACCCCTCTGTACAGTATGTTCTCAAATAAAATAAAATAAAATAAAATAAAATAAAAATATAGAACAACAATGATGTATTAAAAATAACTTTTAAGTATCAAAGTCATTACTTCAGAGCTTCTCATCCCTGTCTATATATTAATTATCTAGGAAAACCATTTAAAATTGGGCTCTCTGGTGATATGCATTTGAGTGGTTCAAGTGTACAGTGAAACGTAAAAATTATTATTTTTTTAACCAGTAACTGGGCTTGAATTTGTTGCTTATGGCTAGGTGCACTACTGTATGAACCATTTCTCCAGCCTTGCTTTTTGTTGGTTATTTTGGTGATGGGTTTTTGCAGACATTTTTGCCCAGTCAGGCCTCAAACTACAATCCTCTAAGTCTTAGTCTCTTGAATAGCTAGGATTTCAGACACAAGCCATTAGTGCCCACCTTACTACTTCTTTAATCCTCAGTTTTGCAGTTTTGACAATTCTTCTAAATATTACTAGTGTCACCTGCCTTGTGTTGATGATCAGATCTCAGATAACTTGTTAGTGGCTTGTGATACAGAAGGGTCTAGACTGTATGCAGCGAAATTTGATTTTAAAAGCCATCATGTTGACAGTAACATTGAATTGTCTTTTAGTGCATGAGGATCAACATGAGAGGAATTCTGGAGCAAAGAAAAAAGACTGAAGCCAGGTACCAGTGGTTCATGCCTGTAATCTTAGCTACTCAGGAGGCTGAGATTTGAAGATTGCAGTTCAAAACAGAAAAGTCAGAAAAGTTCAGAGCAGAAAAGTCCATGAGACTCTGATTTCCAATAAACTACTCAGAAATTGCCAGAAATGGTTCTGTAGCTCAAGAGGTACAGCACTACCTTTCATCAGAAAAGGCTTTATTTATTCAAGGATGTGGGCTGAATGTTGAGCTAGCCAGCAAGAATTAGATTGACTCCAGAAGGAAAGTAAGGTAGTTCAGAACCATGAAAGGTAGGAGGATCAACTAGCTTCTAGGTACAGCTACATTTAGAACTCATGTTTCTTACTGGTCATCATATGGAAAATTCTAGAAAGTGTCAGACAGAAGGTGGTGTTCTGTCTTTGTGTAAAACCCTGAAGAGCCTCAGAAGGAGATGGAATACTATAGTGTGTGTGTATGTGCGCGCGTGCGTGCACGCATGTGCACACGTGCGCATATATGAACAGACCTAGGGTTTGAACTCTGGGTCTGGATGCAGCGTCTGAGCTTTTTTTTCTTTTCTTTTCTTTTTATTTATTTATTTTTTTGCTCAAGACTAGCACTCTACCACTTGAGCCACAGCTCCATTTCTGCCTTTTTTTTCTTGGTAGTTATTTGTAGATGAGAATCTCAGAGGCTTTCCTGCTTGGCCTGACTTTGAACCACAATCCTACCACTACTCAGCCTCCTGAGTAGCTTGGGTGACAGTTGTGAGCCGCTGGCAGCTGGCAAAGGATTGTTTTGAATAGTCTAGAACTTTGGTTGGGAGCGGGGAAATGGTGGTAATTATTGGCTGTAAATACTTGGAGAACTAAGATATGAAAATAGAATAGATATTTTTATGTGCAGCAGAGAAGATAAAACCAGAGCCAGTGCAAAACTGGGAACTGGTGACTCACACCTATAATCCCTGCTACTCAGGAGGCTGATATCTGAAGAGAGTGGTTTGTAGCCAGCCCAGGTAGGAAAGTCTGTGAGACTCATCTCCAATTAACCGACAAAAAGCTAGAAGTAGTGCTGTGGCTCAAGTGGTTGAGCACCAACATTGAGAAAAAATTAAAACATCAAAAGCTAAGTGACAGTGTCCAGGCCCTGAGTTCTAGCATAATTCCAGTATGCACGTGCACGTGTGGTGTGTGTGTGTGTGTGTGTGTGTGTGTGTGGTGCGCACGTGCGTGCATGCACACATGCATATAGACACAATTTTTTAAAAAAGATCAATGCACAATTAAAGAAAAAAAAGATCAAGAAACAGCTTTTAGCTTAATTTAGGTTGGTCCCAAATAGAACGCATACACTTGTATAGAAGGAGGTTGCCCAGTCCTGGGAATGTTCATGTTATTCTGTTTTATAGGCTAGAATACTTTCTAAATGGATTAACTAATTTGATCTCCCTAGGGGGGAAAATACATTTAGTCCCATTTCGTGGATGAGTGTCCAGACCTCAGGAATCCTACCTTCTCTGCCCAAAACAAAACAGTGGTGTATGGGTCACAGTCCCACACACACTCCTTTTCCAGGTTTTTCATTCATCTTGTTGCTACAGAGATGGGGGATAGGTAGATTCCAGTTTCTTTCTGAGTTTTCTCTTTTCTGAGAGTCCAGGGTATAGCATCTATGCTTTTCACTTCCAGGGTCTACACATGTAGTGCAGTGACTGACAGCCTGCTTCCTGCTGAGTCTTAGCTGGCTAATCTAAGTTTTTGAAGGGCCAATTATACAGTGTGGATACCTGGAACATTTCAACTTTGTATTTCCTTCCAGTCTACTAGAATATTCTCTTTCTCCTCCTCTTCCTTTTCCTTCTTTTGTACCAATCCTGGGGCTTAAACTTAGGGCCATGGTGCTGTTCTCGAGCTTTTTCGGGGCAAGACTAGTGCTCTACCACTTGAGCTGCACTTCTGACTTTTTTTATTTAGTCATTTATTGGAGATAAGGGTCTCATAGGCTTTCCTATTCAGGCTGGTTTTGAACCTTGATCTTTAGCTCTTAGCTCCTGAGTAGGTAGGATTATAAGAGTGAGCCACTGGTGCCTGGTTTTAGTATTCTCTTTATACACAGTTGTAGTCTGTCTCTCAAGGTGCAGATCAAATCTCATCACCCCCTAGAGCCTTCTTAGGGAATGAAGTTTGGGACTTCTTTGAGCACCTGTAGTATGTATCCTGTGTCCTATTTGTCTCAAGTCATGGAAATTCTGCTCTCCATTCTTCACATATGCCAGCCATAGCTTCTTGCTTGTGCTGTGGAATCCTCTATGGTGTATTTTCTTCTCTTTTTCTGGGGAACTGCACACCACCCACGGCAAAGCTGGAGTTGACCCAAAAATGATAAGCATCTACTTGATGATTTTTGGTTTATCTCCGTGGGGTTTTGATCTTCTTATTAATAACATCTTACAATATGCCCCAAAACATTATAGAATTTCAACTCCAGCACTCAACCATCTAGTGTTTGACTTGTGGCTCTGCTACTTTCAACAAATGTAATCTTTATTTTTTGTCAGTCATGTGGTTTTAACTCAGGCTCTGGGTCATGTCCCTGAGCTTTTTTGCTCAAGGGTAGCACTCTACCACTTTGAGTCACAGTTCCACTTCCTGTTTTCTTGGGGTATTCTCATGGGAGGTTGGCATAAGACAAAGAAGTGTACACTCTGGCTAGTTTCTTAGGACTGGGTCACCAGGACATTTCATTTTCCTTAAAAGATACTGGAGCCTCAGCAGTTTGCTTACTGAGAGGCTAGGATTACAGGCATGAGCCAGTGGCACCTAAGAAGGACCCTCACCTAAGTGAGGCCCTATGAAATTAATAAATAAGGGTTCAGTAGCCATCTTGCAGGCCTGTGAAGTAATGTAGGTAGAGGAAAGGCTGCAACTTGAACTTGAATTCAAGGCCTTAGTGCTGTCCTTTTGATGCTCAGTGCTAGCACTCTACCCTTTGAGCCACAGGTCCAATTCTGTCCTTTTGCTGATTAATTGAAGATGAGTGGCTTTAGAGTTTACTGACTAGACTGGCTTCCAACTGTGATCCTCAGATCTCAGCCTCCTGATTAGCTAGGATTACAGGCATTGACTTTGGACAGACACATACAAGCCTCTTCACAGAATTTTCACAGAATTGTAGAGACATACCTCATCTGTTTCTCTGTCACTTTTATACTACCATGTAGGACTTAGCCAGTCCCATAGTGTCCTCTTAGTTCAGAAAAGGAGAACCATAGAGTTGACTTCCTTCTCTCTTCCTATTGGTACAGATCCCTTCACCATAACTGGGAGGAAGATGAACAAGTAAACCAGTAAGTGGATGTTGCTACAAAAAGAAGTTCTGTTCCTGAAAACTGGGTATCTTTGAGGCTTCTGAACCAAAGTGCAAGTTTGTTTGCCTACCACTTATGAGGGTTGAGGCTTGGCACTTCAGTGAATGCCAAATAACACAGTTGTGAATGTGGTTGCAATTGTGGATTCTCGTGGATGACAGGGAAAGCAGTGTGCAGAAAATCAGATCCTGTGGGGAAACAACATTCTCACTGGCTATCACAGGGTGAGTTTTGGAGAATTGTCTTTCAGAAGCTCCTGGAAGTATGTTGTGATGATCATTCTGCTCCCAGGAGTCTCCTCCCTTTCTCAACATGCAAGTCTGCATATATGATGGACAGCCACAGCATGAGTCCTGGCAGAAAGGGGCTGTGGTAGAAGGCTCAGGATTGGGAGGTCAGGCTCTCACTTTCCTTGTCACCAAACTGCCCACAGCATCATTTGTTTCATCTTCACTCTGTGGATGGACTTGTACAATGATGACTTTTATGAGCGTAAGGACCATGACACCCTGAAAGAACTTACACAGTATGTCAAATTCAACTTGCCGTCTTGGGACTGGTCTTTCCCTTACATATTCTTCTTGACAAGCTGGAGGAGTGTGTGACCAGTGAGTCCAAGAAAAAGAGGAAGAAGTCCTTGTTTAGATGCCTCATAGCCTGTGAATAGGGTTGGAGCCTGGATGTCTAGGGATAGGCCTGAATGGCCAAGAGCCCCTAGTACTACCCGGCTTGGCAAAATGTTCTTTTATGGATATTCTCTGCCAGGTAATTTTTCTTTTTGAAAATACATGAACATAGCCACTCATCAGTGTTCAGTCCAAGTTCAAACTATAGACATCCCCCATTAGTTCCTCATGGAAGTTTAGTTGCACCTTACCTTCTAGAGTCCACTCTAAAATCCTGTGCCTATTTCCATTCTCAGGTTAGCATTACTGTAGAGCAGCTTCTCCTGAACTCCAGATAAGGAATCTATTAGTGATGTTGGTGTTGGTAACCAATGGAGATCAGGAGCCATCCCTGCACTCCAGAAAGCATGTGAACATAGAGGGGTTTGTTCCATTTGTTGCAAAGCCCAAACAGGTTTTGAGTCCTGTGCATATTCCAGTGGTTCTGAACCCCACATGTGATGCAGGTGTACCTGCATGAACCAGCAAGGAAGAACATGATCCAGAATGACTTCCATTGACGTTTAGAATCCACCTAGATTGGCTCCAAACTAGTCAAATCACCACTTGTTTTGTTGTGCAGGATAAAGTATTACCCATGGGGCTAATGGAAAATGCCCCCAGTCTATGTTCAGGAGAATCAATAAGTTCCCAGCCAGTGATATCTGGAAAAATCTGAGTTTCTACAAAATCATATAATGAGGTCCTAGAAAAGCTTTGAAGCCTGACTTAAATGTGACAAGCAAAGAAATTGGCCAGTTTGAGGCAATTTAATATCCTGGGTGGTATTTATTGTCATTTTGGGAGTAGAAATCAGACATTTATGGCCTACTAAAGTACTGTTCAATTGTGCTATAGGCTCTGAGTCCAGAGATTCAAATTTCTTTTTTTTAATTTATTGTGAAAATACTGTACAGAGGGGTTACAATTACATGGGCAAGATTTTTATAACCTATTAGCTCTCCATCATCTATACCTCCATTTCCAAGGAACACAAAGTTTTACAGGACTTCTACATTTCTTCTTCTGTTTCCACAACTGTTCCATTTATATAATTGTTGGTTTGTAAATCTGGTAGTAGAGCTGCATACTTATAATCAACCACAGCTTTTGGAAAGGCAAATCTGAATGCCATCCCAGGGCAAAAACTGAACACCTCATCTGAAAATAAACAAAACCAACTGCCTAGGCCAGGGGTCAAGTAATAGAATACCTCCCTAGTCAACTTAAACTTCTGAGCTCTATGCCAGGACAGCTTATTATTTTTTTCTCTCTCTCAGTGATTCCCAAATTGAGAACACAAAATTCCTTACATCATTGCATTTTTTTCCACAGTGTTTTTGTCCAGGATCAAAACCATCTGAAGATAATTTCTCCTACATCAGAACAAATAATAAAAGTATTACACACCTCTAGCCTCTAGCTTCTTGGCTTCAGCATACCTGCTCACTTGGCTTAGTCTTCCAACTCTTCTAAAACTGCATCTTTCAAACTATTATTCCAGCCAGGTGCTTGTGGTTCACACCTGAAGTCGTAGATACCAGGATGAGATCTGAAGATTACAATTGAAAGCCAGCCTGGGCAGAAATAATCTGCTCTAACCATCCAAAAAAAAAAGCTGGAAGTGGAGCTGTGGTTTTAGCACTAGAGTGCTTGTCTTGAGCAAAAAAACTAATGGACGGCACACAGGCATTGAGTACAAGTCCTTGGCTAAAAGAAAACACAAAAACCCATTATTCATAAAAATATCCTTTTCTTGTTCAAACTGCTATAATTTTGTTTAAATTTTAATTTCAGGTTTTAGTCTTTTATTTTTGTATTATTTCCTTAGCTCCAGTTCTGTCTCAATTTTCCTAATTCAGTCTGTTTACCCTTGAGTCTGGATACGCATCGTCTGGACCAAATACACATTACCAACTTAGGTTATTAATTGTCAGGACTATTTTAGTAATAGAAAATGGTTTTTGTTGCTGTTGTTGCTCTGGTACTGGTATTAGAACTCAAGTCTTGGATGCTCACAAAATGCTCCCAACTCCATAATTGCAGAGGTCAGCATATATTGCTTTTCTTATAAAATTTTTCTTAGGTTTACAGTATTTTTTTTACAATTTGGCTATGGCTCCATTTCCTGTTTTTTTAACTAATTAAGTGAATATGATGGAGTTATACAGGCTTTCCTGCCCTGGGTGATTGAATCCTAGCATCCTCTGAACTTAGATTACAGGTGAGTCTCCAGCATACATTAAATTGATTTTTTGAAGTTGTCCCTCACTATCATTTCTAAAATAGTTACATTGCATGTCAGATCTGTAAAATTTAGGAAAATGAATTATTGATGTCAAGAAGTCCACCAGAAAAGCAGTATGGACAGACTCCAGATGGACAAAAGTAGGGTACTAACAGTGAAATCAGAAGTAATGGCAGGTACAGGGCAGGGAGAGGATAGAAAGGGGGATTAAAATGGAAACATTCAATACAATACACATTTTAAAGGATATGTATGCCTATGTACATATAGACAGACACATATGTACACAAACCTACCCAATGTAACATATACATATATTTCTTCCCTTTTTCTTCCTTTCCATTTCTTTATTATGCTTCTGAGTAATGACCTAAGGGTCTTTTACATACTAAACACATCTGAGCTTCCCTTCTGTCATTAAAGAATGACAAGCCAAATGTTTTCCTTCCATGTCAGTCTTGAGTAGCTAGGAGTACAGGTGTGAGCCACAAGTACCTACTCTGAACAAATTCTGCTATATCAAATTGTTAATGGAGAAGACTCATACACATGAATTGTTTTAAAAAGGAGATTGATGATGAATACTTGCTTGTCTGAGAGAAGGCATGGATTGAGACTAGAATAGCTGAATTCTAAATTTGTGATTGTTTTCTGTTTGGGTAGTGCCTGTAAGTGTTGATTCCAATATATTAAGTCTCTAAAGATTTTGGGAAAAAAAAATGCATGGGTTGTGGAGGTTTGGGTTGTGGAGGTTTTTTCCTTCCCACAATTTCCCATTCTTCCTTTTTCTATTATTTTATTTCTATCATCCTAGTTGTATATTTTAATTATTGAGGCTTTGTAACTCACCACTGTGAATTTTGCAAGCCTTATTATAATAATGTATTTCCTGACAACAGTAAAATAGATTTAGATTTAGACAATTATCATTGTCTAAATGGTTCCGTAATTAATCGGGAGGAAATCCATAATTAAATTAGTTATATGTAAATACATGTTATATTCTTTACACTATATTATATATAATATATTATATAAGATTGAATATGATTTTTTCAAACTATGAGAGCATTTAACATTTTTAGTCTCAAGGGTATTTTTTCACAAACCAATGTAAAACATTATTGGGGAAAGTGGTGATATAACTTTGATTATAATTATATAAATATATATTTGTGTGTGTGGATATAATACTGTTTATTAATAGATGAATAAATACATGTGTATATACATTTGTGTATCTATGTATGAAGTGAATATAATTAAGTTGACCACATTATGTCCCAAAAAAGGGCTATGAGTTGTATGTACAAGGTTCAGGCCTATAATCCTAGTTGTATAGGAAGGTGGGTTCTGAGTTTTAGCCTCTTTTACCATCATGGCATTAGACTTTGAGAGGAAGTCTGGGCCCCTCCAGGATAGCAAAGACACATATGCCGTTGGATCACCCTCCCTGACCCCAGAGAAAAGTCAGTAGAAATAAGGACAAGCTTCTTATCCTATGATAATCTACTCAATTCCTGTACCAAGATGGCCACCTGTAGATGGAAAGTTAGCATTCTCTCCAAAAGAGTCTCAAAGGAGCCTTCTGAACTATAGTCTCTGACTATACTGAATTAAAGATTATTATTGTTCCCAAGCTGCAAACACATATAAATATGCCAATGGCTCCAGAGATGGACAAAGTCTAACAAATACTCATATAAAATTATATATTATGTTTCAATAATTCTGTGACAAATCATCAAAGGCATGTCTTGACTTTTCTTTTTCTTTTTTTTTTTTAAAGAAATGGAAACACACTGAGTGCATCAGGGGGTGAGGGATGGTTTGGTTGCTGAACTTTTTAATGTACTTCTGGGCATGGGAGATCCCTGTCTGGGTGACCTTTTGTGGGGGTGGGTGTCCTCACAGCTTCACAAAACAATGGCCATAACTTCTATGACATCACAGATACTTTTGCCATGGCAGCAGATAGGTTTCAGGCACTGATCTGGCCATCAGGTGGACTCAGCTACACAGAGAGCACAAAGGATGAGAGGAAATGACTGCTAGACACCAGGCTACAGCTTAATGAGCTGTCCTGACTGGTAGCTAGGATTACTTGAGCTGGAACAGGCTTATTCCCATGCTTAGGCTCCTGAGCACTAAAGACCAGGCACTAGGGGTTGGAGAAACAGAAGTGAATGTGGCTGCCTCCATGCCTATTTCATGGGGAGAAGAAAACCAGAAATCATAATGACAATTTCTATAAATCAGAGGCATGACATTGGTGGTATTGTGGGTACAACTTCACAGTGGGGAAAGGCAGAGACATCCCCGAGGAGGGGATATTTGATCTGAAAGCAAGGCCATCATCCATGCAATTTTCTAGGAGCAGATGTTCCAGGTAGCAAGAACAGCAAGTACATCCCCCATGGTGGGAACGGACCTGACTTGTTTAAGAAAAGGAAGACAGCACTGACATGCTGAGGTTCATGGAACAAAGAAGGACTGGTACAATGAAGAAGAAAGAGATCAGAGATGAAGACAGGAATAAATTAGATATTGTGTGCTACTTGTTACAGGAAGAAAAGTTCTGATTTTACTCTAAATCTGACATGACCCACCGGAACCAATGTTCTCAAATTGTAACCAGACACACCAGACTAACCTAGAGAATACTTTTAAAATGTGATGCTAGCCGGGTACTGGTGGCTCATACCTGGAATCCTAACTACCCCCAAGGCCAATATCTGAGGATGAGGTTTGAAACAAGCCCAAAGAGGAAATTTGGTAAGACTGACTTTCAATTAACCACCAAAAATCTGGAAGTGACGCTGTGGTTCAAGAGGTAGAACATTAGCTCAGAACAAAAAAAAAAAAAACCTAAGGGACAGTACCCAGGCTCAAAGTTTAAATCTTCACAAGACAAACCAACAAACAAAATATGCCCCGTTGTTCATCATTGGTCAATCTAGTTCAATATATTTGGTATGAGCCTTGGAAATTATATCCTTAGCAAATGCTCTCCTCTGAAATTCTGCTTCATAGCCAGTTTTCAGAGCTCCAGCATCACCACTGTCTCCTCCAAGTTAGCACAGCAGCCTACCACTGGAAATTTGAAGAAATCTTTTTAGTAATCATAAGAAATCTGATCATTTGTCCACATACATCAAATCAGTAGTTGCCACATTCCACTATTCTGAATGTATTTAATCCCTTTTTGAGTTAATAAGCCTTAAGGAATAAAATCTATAGAATAGTTACTAAATTAATTAAAAAATCATCATTCTTCCAACCAGTCTTATAAGTTTATAAAAGCAGAGACTGCCGGGCACTTGTGGCTCACGCCTGTAATCCTAGCTAGTTAGGAGGCTGAGATCTGAGGCTCATGGTTTAAAACCAGCCTGGGCAGGAAACTCCGTGAAACTCTAATCTCCAATAAACCATCAGAAAACTGGAAGAGCGGGTGCTATAGCTCAAGTGGTGGAGCACTAGCCTTGAGCTGAAGAGCTGAAGGAAAGGGCTTAGGCCCAGAGTTCAAGCGCCACGACTGACCTAAATAAATAAATCAATAAATTAATAAAATAAAGCATAGACTATACTGAAGAGTGCATATGATAATTTCTAACTATAATACTCTCATGAAATTGGGTTTTACAGAAACATCTTGATTGCTTTGCCACAGCAAAGGATAAATGATTTAAATAAGCTACATAACATCTCAGAAGGAAAATGTTACTGGGTTTAGATCAACTTCATATACCCAGTACTGAGGAAATAAGTTTCAGAAATGGCAGAGGCAAAGTATTATAAAAATCACTTTATCATGAGGTACAACCAGGCTGCCTAGATCAACCTTGCAGGAAAAAAGGGATGAATGAAAAGCAACTAAGGCTTCTAAAATGAGCCAGTTGGTGGTGCTTTATGCTTGTAATCTTCAGAAGCCTGAAAGCAGAGGGTTTGGATTCAAAGCCTTCCCAGGAAGAAAACCTTTTTCTCTGCAACCAGCAGATAGGAAACATCAACTCTGTGCCTACAGCCCAGCTGGATGCCTTCTTCCCACAGAGCTCCAGACAACCAAGACCCCTCATCTGAAATATTGTCAAATATATTAAAATATTATCTCCTGTTTGGGAGATAATATTTGAAAGATATATCAAAAACATTTCACTGACTTCTAAAGAAAGAGTGAAAGAGGAAATATGTGCTCACTAAAGGGTAAGTTACCTACCAAAATGATATTAATATGGCTAGATGCCCATTTGGAAACTTATCCACTCAGCCATCTTTCCTCACATCTTGTCAGTTAGCCTGAACTGTCAGATTTTTGGATGCAAGGGATGTGTATGAGTATGTAGGTTGTAAAAGAAATAATGAAAAGCTAGACACTGGAGGCTTAGGCCTTTAATCCTAGCTACTCAGAAGGCTGAAATCTTAGGATCCCAGTTCAAAGCCAACCCATGCAAAAAGACCCTTACCTCCAATTAACCAGCAAAAGACAGAAAGCTGAGCTGTGGTTCAAAAGGCAGACTACCAGCCTTGCAACAACAACAAAAGTTAAGGGACACCATCCAGGCCCTGAATCCAAGCCTCGGTAGTGGCTCTCACACACAAAAAATAACCATGATATCACCAGAGGATGTGCATATCTTAGGGAAGGATGCAGATGGATGGGATGATGAATGTATTGTAGCCCAGTCTGTGAAAAAACCTAGGTGAAATCTTTCCTCAATACATCTTCATTTCCCTCTACACATTTAAAATCACACACACACACACACACACACACACACACACACACACACTTACATGGTTATATTTGTCTATATAATTATGTAAAATACATATCATACACACTTGCTTCTGAATTTTGTCCATCTTTTGGTTTTATAGGTAGGACAATATATCCAGGGTTTGGCTCATACTTGTAATTTCAGCTGCTCATGAAGGTGGGATCTGAAGATCACAGTTTGATGCCAACCCAAGGAAACAAATCCTCAAGATTCTTATTTCAATTAAGTAGCAAAAAGCCAGAAGTGGAAATGTGACTTAAATGACACAGTGACTGCATTGAGCACAATAATCTAAGCAAGATACCAGACCTCCGTTCAAGCCTACGTACTGGCCAACTACCACTCCAAAAGCCAAAATCCCCAAAAGACCAAACCAAAAACATGTCAAAATATTTTATAACTTTTGAAGCAAAATCCAATGAGGCAACGTAGTTTGTTGAAGATTTGGTGGTAAAATGTTGAAAAACCCCAAATTCCACATGTGTTTAAATGATGCAACAGACAAGCAACCAAGTAAAAATTTCCCAATAATGTTCCTTAGTATTCACTGGGACCCTTGACAAATATTTTTTTGTATGCTTTTCAAAAAATCAGTTAATTTTCAGTAGTATAAATCTTTATTATAAGTTATAGAAGTTTTTTAAAGTTCCAAAGTGAATTGAATGTAAAACAAAAAGCACTTAATATTACCAGTTTCTATGACTCTGGTAGAAAACCTGTAGTACTGTGGCCTTTATGAAGGAGGAGAGGGAAGACTGGTCATGAAATGTTGGGAAGAAGAGTTTCCAATTGACTGTTTGAAACCCACTCTTCTGCCCCCCACCCCAACAGGCAGAGGCTTGAACTCAGGGATTAGGTGCTGTCTTGAGCTTCTTCTGCTCAAAGCTAGCATTCTACCACCTGAGCCATGGCACCACTTCTAGCCTTTTCTGAGAAGTTTGTTAGAGTTGAGAGACTTACATACTTTTATGTTTGGGATTGGCTTCACATCTCAGTCTCCTGAGTAGCTAGGATTATAGTTGTTAGCTTCCCATGCCTGGCTTACATTCCACACTATTGAACACATAAAATTCAATTAGGAGGCTAAGATCTGGAGAATGGTGATTCAAAGCCAGGCCAGGCAGAAAAGTCTGCAACTCCATCTTCAACAAGCAAAGAGCTGGACTTGAGCAGTGTTTCAAGTAAGGTGAGTATGAGACCCTGATTTCAAATACCATTATGGGCAAAAACAAAACAAAATAAAGCAATGTCCCAAATTAAAATAATAAAATTGCTCAAAACCAAAATAATGGTCATTAAATAAGGGTTTGAAAAGTAGAAAACAAATACAACCCTCCATAAATCCACATATAAAAATCTTCCAGCCAGATACCGGTGGCTCAAGCCTGCAATCCTAGCTACTCAAGAGGTTGAGATCTGAGGATCATGGTTCAAAGCCAGCCCAGGCAGGAAAGTCCCTGAGACTCTTATCTCAATAAACTACTCAGAAAACCAGAAGTGGCACTGTGGCTCAAGTGGTAGAGTGCTAGCCTTGAGCTGAAGAACGAGGGACGGTGCTTAGGCCCAGAATTAAAGTCCCATGACTGACAAAACACAAAACAAAATCCAAAAAACAATAAACAAAAAAGAAACTTCCACAAAATATTTGAAATGGGTGAATTTTCAATAAGGAAACAACATTTTTCTTTCCTTTTTTTTTCTTGCAACAGCAAAAGAGATGGTTTATTGTACATGTGTCACACTTGGCCACAACTATGAACAAAACTAGTCCAGAATGTCACAGGTCCGGGGCACAGGACCATCAGGGGATGCTTGGTTATGAGCAAGGTGTGTCTTTCAGAGATGATCTTGGCAATGAAAGTTCTGGATCCACTGGGAAATCACAGCGGCATGCAGTCCAACATCTCAGCATCCCAGCCTATGGCATTCCTTATTCCTCCTGCTCCTCTGGCCTTGATGGGTGCACAAACTGGTTTACTTAGACCTCTGCCTCCTCTTTCTTCTTTTGCCCTTCAGCCTGCACATTCGCTTCCTCTACTTGGCTCTCATGGTGCTGTTTTTTCTAGGAAGATGGTGCTAAGGCAAAGACCAGGAAATAACATTTTTCTACCTAAAGATGTCTGTGGGGAGAACAGTGGAAGAAATAGATTTATTCCCAGATATTTAGACCAACATGCCAATTCTGATATATCTATGATGATAGAGACTAGCTTTAGAATGATAAAAATAAACCAAAGGATTACATCCCAAAGTATTTGACAAGGCTAACAAAGCAGAGTAGGGCATCAGGGTATAGGGTAAGAGCTATGTAGAAAAACTAGTTGTTCCTACAATGAAAAGTATTACCAGGCCTAGCAATTCAAGTTCGCCATACCAAGTAGATTTTGAAAAATAGTCTGTTACTTATTATATTAAAGAAAAATTTAAACTTGTAGGCTCTTCAACTTTATATCAGACAACCTAAACTTTGCTCAGGGGACATGGTACTTAATATTTGGATCATCAAGTGCCAATTCCAAATTTAATTATACAAATAATAACTCTACTAATAGAGAATGTTAATGGTTTCTTATAGATGGAGCTGAAGGTAAAACTGCTAAGACTTTTCCCACAGAAGAGACTATTCTTATTACACCTCTTCCCATGGTCTTCCAACTGCCTCAGTTCATTAATTTTTTTTTTTACAAAACTTGAAAATTTCCACTTTATTCACCCAGATGTCTTTTTAACACTTCAAAGGCTGTTTTTGAGAAATAATAAAATTTTCAAAAGCACAAAAAATGCCACCCAAGTTAAGAAGTTTTGAGATCAAGCAGATGAAAGGGAAAATTTGAGTAAGGAGCGAGTTTAGTGTCCTAGCCATGACAAAATCCTAAGAGTTAGTGAGTGAACACATGACTCTGCACATATCCACAGAGTTGAAGTCACATGATGATTCTGGCTCCTGGTCCTCCTCTTTGCCTTCCTGGTCTGACACACCATTCTCTGGGATGCTGAGCTCTTCTTTAGGCTTTCTTCATTCCCCTCCAGTAACTCCTGCTTTATAGGCTTGCACAAGATAGGCTTTTTCTTCATTTTGACATTTGGTTTAGGTTGAGAAAGCTATTTTTTTCTCCAATTCAATGCTGTTTGCCTATAAAAATCACAATAAGAAAAACCCAACTAAGACAAGCATCCTTGGTTAAAGGCATTCTAGGTTGTAATCTCTGAACGTTTAGGACCTACTTTACTCTTGGCTTTGACTGTCTTTTGTCTTCCTTCTCAATCAAACTCCCCCCACTCCCACTCCTAGGGCTTGAACTCAGGGCTTAGAATCTGTTCTTGTTTGCTTTTTTTTCCCCCTCAAGGTTAGTGATTTTCCACTTGAGCTGCAGTTCCACTTCCATCTTTTTGGTGATTAATTGGAGATAACTAAACCATGATGCTCAGATCTCAGCCTTCTGAGTAGCTAGGATTACTCAATGAATTTTCAGGAAGAGGCATCATGATGTTATGGGATTTCATGAAGTCATAAATATGATGATACCCAAAACCTTGAACAAGGACATTCTCAACTTCACCCCAGCATAACCATTGAAGTGAGGGATTTTAAACACTTATACATTAGTACTGCTCATCCTCCCCTCAGACTTCAGGATCACACATCACATTTGACTATCAAGCCTCACTGGTTACCTGGAACTCCCAACAACAGTTTCTGCTTTCCTTTTACTTGGAGACCTGAAACTTGAAGATTAGGATTTACTTTGTTCAATTTTGAGTCTCCTCGGTATTTTTCTTTAATTTTTGTTAATCAGTTTTTAACTTGAAGTGATACTCTGCTAAGATCAAGGCAACCTAAGACATAGCATATCATTTTTAATTGTCTCTTTGCTTAGTTTACTTTAATCAAGGGATTAAGAAAGCTATTATAAGGTTTTTGGTGGGGGTAGCATTGTGAGGGGAAGGGCAAATGGACAAATGTGGTGGAAGTACTTTATGTGCTCCTACAAAAGTAAACAATGAAGGTGGGGGAAAGTGGCTCACAACTTTAATCCTATCTATTCAGAAGGTTGTAAGCAGGAAAAATCAGTGAGTCTTATCTCCAAAAAACTACCAAAAGAAAGGAAATGGGTTGTAGCTCATGTGGTAGCATGCTAAGATTAAGTAAAAGGAGCATAGATATGGTACTCAGGCCCCGAGTTCAAGACCTAGAATAAGCACAAAACAAACTAACAAAACCTGCTGAAATTGCTTTAAGAAGGGTCTATGAGAGAAAAATGGTTAGGGTAGATTTGATTTGGGAACATTTGGTATCTGTCACAGTATGTGTGAATAGATCCACTATAGGTTGCTGTGGAAATATTATTCCTTGTTCCATTATGAGCTATTTGGATTCACTATTTCAGTGTGAAATGATATTTCTTGAGAGAAAATTGTCAGTTTGGAGCCCAGCACTGCTGGATCATGCCTATAGCCTTAGCTGCTCAGGAGGTGGAGATCTAAGGACCAATGTTTGAAGCCAGCCCATGAAAGAAAGTCCATGAGACTCATCTCCAAAAAACTACTAAAACACTCCTGGAAGTGGTGCTGTGACTCAAGTGGCACAGCACTAGTCCTGAGCAAAATTAGCTCAAAGACAGCATCCAAGCCCTCAGTTCTAACCCCAGGATCAGCATATACACAGAAAAATTTTAGTATGACTTCTGAACAAGGTTTTGTACCATTTTCCCATGAGTTCATTTTCAGACAGCACTATGTCCTGTGGGAGGCTTCTGTGTTCTGGCTTACATGGCATTTCTATTACATGATATGTAATAGGCATGTACACAAAATTCCCTCACTCAAATTATATTCTTCAGTTAACAATCTATTATGGGAAAGAATTGAATTTCCCCATTTGTTTAAGTACTCAATGAATTTAACAGTATAAATTTGTAGATTGCTATTTAAGTTATATTCAATTTCTATTAATTTACTCTTTTAAAGTTCTTATTCTTAGTTTATGTAAGTATGTATGTATGTATGCATGTATGTATTTTGTTGGCCATGGGGTCTGAACAAAGGGCCTGGGAGCTGTCCCTCAGCTTTTCAGCTCAAGGCTAGTGCTCTACCACTTGAGCCACAGTACCACTTTCTGCTTTTCTGCTTATGTGGTTCTGAGGAATTGAACCCAGGGCCTCATGCATGTGAGGCAAGCATTCTACCATTCAGACACCTTCCCAGCCCCTCTTCGTTTAGTTTTAAAGTGCCTTTAATGACCTTTCTTAATATAAGATGATATAATTCTATAACTATATCTAGTTTTTTTAATAGGTTGATGATTTCCCATAGATTCACCGCCATCAAAAGATACAAAGTATTTCCTTCACCCTTAAAAGAACAGCCAACTTCTGTTTCCTCAGAAGTTGCACAGAGGTTCTTCCTGCAGAGTATCTCATACTTATATCTAACACCATGTGACAGAACAGACAATAACAATGTCTTGTTATTCTGTTATCCTCAGAAAATAAAATGCTATTCAAAAAGACTTTGGACCTTTGTTTCCTCATGTTATTTATAATTTAAGGGAGCTCAATGCCAGACATTACTATTTTCTGTAGTTGTATGTTACAAGATCTACATTCATTCCCATGGAATATTTTATTTTTGTTGGGTATGGTGGTCCTTGTACTAGGGCTTCAACTCAGGACCTGGTAATGTCACTTCAGTTTTTTGCTCAAGGCTGGGACTCTTCCACTTGAGCTACCTCACTGCTTCTGGCTTTTTAGTGTTAACTGGAAATAAGACTGGGTAGGTGATGGAGTGGGTATGACTGTGATACATTGTATCCATGTATGGGAACTTCACAACCTCCTTCTTGTACAACCAATACTTGCTAATGAAAAGAAAGATAATTAGAGGTCTAATTGTTCACAGTAAGTTTCTTGTAATTTCCCTTCTTATGTCTTTCTCATTTTTTTCATGCTAGCATGTGCTCAGTGCTGACCCTTAGCTCTTTTTCTTATGGCTAGTACTTCAGCCACAGCTCTAGTTCGTTTTTGCT
Source organism: Dipodomys merriami (assembly GCF_024711535.1). Classification (NCBI taxonomy): domain Eukaryota; kingdom Metazoa; phylum Chordata; class Mammalia; order Rodentia; family Heteromyidae; genus Dipodomys; species Dipodomys merriami. Next base: position 601,245 of record NW_027205999.1, read on the forward strand.
AGTTAATTGGAAGAAAGAAACTATCTGATATTTGTGCCTAGGTTGTCTCTGAACCTCAGTACTCAGATCACAGCATCCTGAGTAGCTAGGATTACAGGTGAGAGCTACTCAGATCCTTGTTGTCTCCTAAATTATCCCATGTTCATTTCACAATGGCAGTCCATTTCCATGGTTCCCAGCTTTGCAGCAAGAGCTTAATTATAATCCAACACCAAGTCTAACCTCACCACAGATGCTATTTTTTGTGTCATACTCTGACTATAGACACCCTTCTCCTGGCTGATGCATTGCAACAACCTAGATGGCTCTCATACTAGGCCACAAGGATAGGAAGCCAGGAAACACTAGCTTAGAAGCTGTAAAATCAGAGGAGCAAAAAAATATCGTAGTGCATTCTGCTGTGATCTTATTCTGACTTAAACAGCCTTGTCATCTATTACCAGGAGTAGCTTTGACATCACATTCTGAGTAGTGGCTGGGTGTAAGCTGGTGTGTCCGAGCTAACTATAGTATTGTCCTGAGCCTGTGCAGACTGAAGAGAAAAGCCAGTGCCAGTAGCACACACATTGGAATAACAAAGCAACCTATAGTTAGGCATTGCCACTCTTTGTTCTACAGTAATGAATGAATGACTCTCTAATTTCTTGACAAGAAATTCCTGCAGACCCATATGCAGCTGCCTCATCAGAGCAAGTAAAGAGCCTGGTGCTGCCTGGAGGAAACACTGTGAGAAGCTGCCAGAAAGCATCTGTCTACTGGACTCATGGGGCTCCTCTGTCCTCTAGAATTAATGACAAATGAGGAGCAAACACCTCCCCCTCTAGGCAGACATACACAGGAAGAGCATTGCCACAGCACAACAGGGGACTCTCAAGACAAACACTTGATCTGTGCTGTCAGAACTGAGAGGTTTTTTTGGGGGGGGGAGGGTCCGGTTGTGGGGCCTGAATTCTGGGCCTGTGCCCTGTCCCTCAGCTCTTCAGCTCAAGGATAGTGCTCTACCACTTGAGCCACAGCGCCACTTCTGGCTTTCCATTTTGCTTATATGGTGCTGAAGAATCGAACCCAGGGCCTCAGGCACGCAAGGCAAGTGCTCTACCACTGAGCCAACTTCCCAGCCCCAGAGCTGAGAGTTTTTAATGACACTTCATCCCACAGTGCTCCCTAAAACCTTCATCCCAACCCTGCTCCTTTCATGTCCCTGACAATGTTTATAGGCATCCCACATCCAGACTGAAGATGTTCCTTCATGTTTGGAGTAAGTCTGATCAGACTTTATATGGATCCACTGCTCAGTCAGAACTCTCGATCCCTCCCATCCCCATTTTGATACTGTGTGTCTCTTGACCTATTCCTGTCTTCTCTTTTCAAGATTCAGTCAGTGCCGGGTACAGGTGGCTCACACCTGTAATCCTAGCTACTTAGAAGTCTGAGATCTGCGGATCGTGGTTCAAAGCCAGCTCAGGGAGGAAAGTCCGTGAGACTCCTATCTCCAATAAACCACCAGAAAACCAGAAGTGGCTCTGTGGCTCAAGTCGTAGAGTGCTAGCCTTGAGTTGAAAAGCTCAGGGACATCACCCAAGCCAAGCCCAGAGATCAAGGCCTATGACTCAAAAAAAAAATAAATAAATAAAAGAAAGCAAAAACATGCAAAGCTCAGAATGGCAAGCAGCTGAAAACAGGATGGAATAAACCAACATTATCTATGACAGTTTTCAGATTATGCAGAGAATTGCCTGCATTGTTGAAGCCCAAGCCCACCTGATAGCTGAGTTTTAGCTGGCTGGCATGCCCATGATGCCAGGTAATGGTATTCACAAGTTTTGTTATATTATTGGATGAGACCAATAGGCTTCAAGTTGGGAAGCTGAAAATTTTCTATTGATCTAGAAGGAGAAATATATCAGGACAAGAAATGGGATTAACACAATGCCAAAAGCAAAAGGCCATCCAATCCAAGGAAGACAGAATAACTCTGTCTCTGAAAAGATGATTCTCTCAAAGGAATCCTGAGCTGAGTATGGTGGTCTATGTTTGCAATCTCTGAATTTAGGAGGCTGAGTCAGAAGTTAGGTTGAGACTAGCCTAAGTTCCATGCCAAGAGAAGAACACAAAACCAAACCTCATCTTACAAAATAAAAGAAGGACTGGGAATGTGGCTTAGTAATAGAGTGCTGGCCTAGCACATACATGAAGCCCTGGGTTTGGTTCCTCAGTACCACATAAAGAGAAAAGGCTGGAAGTGGTCCTGAGGCTTGAGTGGTAGAGTGCTAGTCTTGAGCAAAAGAAACTCAAAGTGAATGGTGTTAGGAAAAATGTAAAATTAATGAAATAGCATCTCTCTCCCTCCCCTATATCCCTTCCTGCTTTCCTCCCTCCCTCCTTTTCTCAGTACTAGAGTTTATACAAAGCATTTCATGCTTAGGCAGGTGTTTAACTCTTAATCCACACCATGGCCTTTTTGTACTTTAGTTTTTAAGTTAGGGCATCCTGTTTTCTTCCCATCCCAGGACCAGCCTCCCATCTAGCTGAGATTATTGGAATCAGCCCAGCTTGATGATTGTGATCAGATCTCACTTTTTGCCTGGGTTGGTCTTGGATTGCAGTCCTCTCAATCTATGCCTCCCAAGTAGATGGTACTATCATGCTTAGCCTTTAAAATGATCACTTAGAGCTGGGCGCAAGTGGCTCCTGCCTGTAATCCTAGCCACTCAGGAAGCTGAGATCTGAGGATCGAGATTCAAAGCCAACCAGTGCAGGAAAGACCATGAGACTCTTATCTCCAATAAACCACCAGAAAACCTAAGTGGTCCTGTGGCTCAAGTGGTAGAGTGCTAGTCTTTAGCTGAAGAGCTAAGGGACAGCAGCACCCAGGTCCAGAGTTCAAGTCCAAAGACAGACAAAAAAAAAATCACTTAGAAAGATTAAAAAAAAAAAAAAAACTCCCGAATTCTCACATTTATTTAAATAGCGGCTGCCAGTCATATTTTATAAAGCACTTATGGGGCCCATGAAGTCTTTTATTTTTAAAATACAATAAACTAGTACTAGAGCAGTTGGGATAGTGTTCTGCCAGTAACACAACTCTAAGAGCCTTGGAGGGAGCAAGCAAGCCGGCTACAGGCCAGCGCCGCCGCCGCTTCTTCTGAGCAGCAGTGAGAAGCAGCAAGCAGCCATGGCTGGGGCACAGGCTCCTCAGGCCAGACCCTGCAGGCAGGGCAGCCCCTCCAAATCCCCCAGGCCTCAAAGGCTCCAGCGCCGAGCTTCCTGGGCTCATCCCTAGGCTGGAGGTGCAGTGAGAAACAGCAAAGGAGCCAGCGAGACTCCTCCAGTGTCAGGGCAACCATGCAGGAGTGGAGCCAAATGGCCAAACTTGCAGCAGCGACTGCAGCAGTTGTTGCTGCCAGGGCTCCTGCAGCTGCTCAGGCACAGCCAGAGGCAGAGAAAAACTCCAGGACTGACACAGCCCCCTTCCACCCAATCTGCCTAAGATCTGGGAGCTGGATCGGGAGCAAAAGGAGAGGGGTTCATATGGGTGTTGGAGGCATAGGCCTGCAAAACCCCATCTGAGCACCTGTGTGCTCTGAGGGTGCATGCAGGCATGCATTCCTTCCTTCCAATTTATTTATTTTTGTTGGTCGTGGGGCTTGAACTCTGGGCCTGGACGCTTTCCCTCAGCTCTTCAGCTGAAAGCAAGTGCCCTACCACCTGAGCCACAGGACCACTTCCAATTCTTCTCGGGAAGGAAGGGTCACCCTTTCCTCCATGCTGGCCAAAGGTTCTGCCCCCGGTGCAAGGCTCAGGTAATGGTTTGCAAAAAGTACCATTCATGCTTCATCTACTTAATCATGTAGAACAGTACCTGGAGACCCCCCCTATGTGTAATCAACTGTGCTTTACCTGCTTTTACAACCTTGATTAGTGGAACTGCTCCACTTTTGTTGACAAGGATTAGCTTTTTCTGTTTAAACTCTCATTGTCTGTGCTCCCATAAAACTGTTTAACTCTCTGCCCCTGACTGAAGATTTACTTCTCCTGCTTGTGTGCTGTATATAAGCATGTGATGTTCCAATAAATTTTGTCTATACCCACATGGTGTAGTCCCTTCTTGCCTATACCACACATCGTGTTCCCAGATCCCGTTGTGGAAACAGCAACAGATGGGGTTATGCCGGTTGATGCCTCTGACATCTCCCCCCTTTTTTGTTTTTTAAGTACAACCATAAGCAAGAGATCCTTTGCAGAAGGGATTTGCAGAAACTATTTTGGAATGTAGACAGCAATATCTTGACAAGACATAATGCAATCAATCCTGTAGAAACACTATGGGTAAAACTGTGCCACCAGGTATGAGGATCCAATTGGTTTAGCACAGATGCAATTCCCTCAGCCAGACCTTCATATCCCACCCCAGGGAGTTGTGCCAAGAAAGTCTCAATGACTTCCTGCTGTAACTAGTGGATGTCCCAAGTCAAATTTTCTTGCAAGACCGGCAGGTGGTAGTGAAGTCCCTGCCAAGTAATGTTAGAAGTGTTGAATCAAGTAGGAGTGATGCACAGTTTATTGAGCTCTAATCACACTTGAAGGTTAGCTGTTTCTGCAGATCAATTATCTGGTCTCCCATCCACTGCACCGTGTGTTGCAGGGTGTTCAGACGGGAATCAATGTCCTGTTTAATATTGTGCTGATGAGTCTATAGCTGGTGATAGTCCAGCCACTTCTCTACAAAGTCCTTGGTTTGGATGGAGGAATGCAGGGCCACTCCGGCAGTCGCAGCAGTCATGGTGATAGCAGTCATTTCAAGGATCACAGCTACACTCAGACCCAGGAATCTCCTAGTTCTCTTCAGCAGTTGCTGGAAGACTCCTGTCAACAAACCAACAGTGGGGCTCTCCTGCCAAGGTCGGGTGAGATTAACAGGCACTCAGACCCCTAAGCGAGATCTTAATATCAGGAGAGACTGAGAAGGCATTTAAAAAGAAATAGTATGATTTAAGCATGTAAAGAGTCCAGGCTGCGTGGGTTCTCATTGATTGACACTGTCCCTGTGGGCTAGTACATAGGAAAGTTTAATACAACCCTGTACAGTAGAAGAATGGTTCCTGTAAAATGTATAATTTGCCTCATGGGCCCTAGTAAAGTGACCAACCCAATTCTGAGTTGTATAAAATTGCGTGGCAAGTTTTATAAATGCCACTGCTCAGGCCCTAAGTGTCCCCTGAAATTTATATGTGGCCTACGAGGCACAAGGCCTCCATCATGTCAGGTGAGCAAGCCAATGGGTTCTACATGATTTATAACTCCATTGTATAGACGTCACCATCAGAAGAATTATTAGTATACCAATCACCAACATGCTTTTCAGAATAATTGGCAATGAAACATCCATGAGGACCTCAATCTATAAATGAGATGTTATCATTATGCTGTATAATCTTTCCTCTAGGGTTTTGACACTGAGACCACTGAATAGAAACATAAACAAAATTCAATAATTAATGTCCTGTCATACTAGGTTAGGTGGTTGCCTGTCTTATTTGTATAAGAATGATCCTTACCAATAAAATTTAAGGAAATTGTGCTGAATAGCCCCATATGATTGTTGATTTTATCATCAGGCAAGATGTATGCCCATACCTGTCTTCTGGTTGGTAAGCAAGGTGATGTCCCTAAACACAGTGGTAAAGACTCAAATCCTAAGGAAATAATATAAGGTATTCCTTCCTCACCTCGATGATTAGGGTCTGCATGATCCCATGGTGGAGGAAAATACGTGCTGTCATTTGTGTATGCCACTGGACCTTGGTCTAGCTAATCCACTAATTTTAACAATGGTGGGTGAGTGATATAGGCCCAATATGCATGTTCACTACCCACTGCAGAAGTATTCACAAGCAGTGCAATCATGGCCAAAACAGATATTCAGGTATTCTAGGGGTTTTTGTACTGACCAGGGTGGCTTCGGTCTTGTGTCAACACCTTATTCTGACCCCATGTTGGTGGGGTCAAGCTGGTTTTCTTAAGATAAGAATGATGGCTTCCTCCGGACTTCAACCTTAGGTCTGCAAAGCTGCTTACTAGATCTTCTTCCTCAGGGTTGTGTTGTGTTGTTTTTGCTTCTCTGGAGGTCGGATGAGTCAAAAAGGGACCCAGATGTTGCCAGTGGATCCATCTGGAATGATAGAAACACTGTTTTCCCTTATGGGGCATTAGTCTTAGTCTTCATTGATTAAATTTTTTAAACCATATGGGAATAGATAGTGAGATGCTGCTAGAGGGATAAAATGCTTTTCAGCTTTAGTGAAAGGATCACTTTGAGTGAAATTTTAAAAATTTAGAGTAAATAAGGTTAAGGCAAAAGTTTCCCTTGGGGATTCCCCTTTTTTGTTTTTTTAATAATTGAAGCTTAAATGTTTTATGGGTGTGTAAACAGTTGGCATTAGTCTACACAGGTTGATTAAAGAAGTTTTACCTAGGGACTAACTTTAGTAAACTCTCCTAATATTTTTCTGATTGTACATTGGCTTTTATAATATAGTGTGGGGTAGTTTGTCAAGGTGACAACTTTTTACTAATTACATTTTATTCCAAACTAGAGTTTAGGCATAATTTTTTAACTTTTCATAACTGTATGGACCCTTTTGGGGGGGGGGCTATAGCAGCATAGCCTGTTTAGTACTTTGGTTTGTAAAAGATTTAAATAGTCTAGGATGTTTAAAGGTAAGATCCATAAGAAGTTCCACTTGTAGGTGTTCAGTGGCAGTTTTGTAATTGACAAACAAGTTATAAAAGCAGAACGAACAGTTAGTGATTACAAATTGCATCAAGGCAAATAGGGTGGTTGAGTCCACACAACCGCCTGTAGACATCCTGGTATCTAGGCTGGAGATGGGGGCATTGCACCCAGCTTCAAGGCCTGGAGGTGGGACAAGTCTTACCTTGAAATCCTAGGAAAACATTACCTCCCCAAATACGCCAAAGCATTGTTTAGCTCCTCAAATAGCCTAGGAGGGAAAGGCCATCCTTTGGAATACAGATGTTTAGTGTGGCTCCTGGTGCTTAACTCTCTACTTAAGCCCTTATCTTCGAAAATTTAACATTTGGTCTAAATCCTGATATAAATGATCTTTTTAGTAATTATCAGACCACAATTTTGTTTTATTTTGGTGTTTATACCAATGTTTCTCTCCTTACCTGGGACTTATTTGTCTCAGTTAAATTTGAATTTTCTCCTTCCTTGTTCTAATTAATACCCTATCTGTTTACTTTTGATCTGGTCCTAACAATTTCATATTTTATTCTTAAACAAATTTATTTGGTTAGTGTCAGCCCAGAATTTACTGCCAATTAGGGTTTTAAGCACATACACAGCAGTTTGGATTTAAGCTATTCCCCACAATTCACAACCTCAGCCTTTTACAGCCAACTATTACAAATGGTTGACAAGTTCTTGCCCAGTTATGCATGCTTATAAAGTAGCTTGCCATGACCTCAGCTCTGATCAATTTTAGAAGAGCCAAACATTATTGCCAAAGTCCCAGGAGTGCTTCTTTCTATGTTAGGGTAAACGCAACCTTGACATTTCCCTTGGTCACTGGACTTGAACTTAGTGCCTGAGTGCTGTTTTTCAGCTTTCCAGTGCAAGAATTGCACTTTGCCACTTCGGAATCCAAAGCAACTCTGCCCGCTTTTTTGGCACTCTGCTGGCTAGTTAGAGATGATAATCTTTCTCTGCCTGGACTGGCTTTGAACTGCAGTTTGTAGATCGCTCACCTTTGGTCCTCAGCTCCACCCTCATCTGGGCCCCCTCCCATTTCTGGAGTTCCCTCCATACAACTGGTCTCTCCCTCTCTCCACCCAGATCCACCTGAACTCCCATCTACCTCACTTCCTTTTCTCTCAGATACTTCTGCTACCAGGATGATGATGGAGGTCATGTGCTCCCTCTTGGGGGAAATATGGCTCCTCTAATAAACCTTGTAATAATCTTTCTCCTTTGCCTGCCTGCCTCTGCATGGTCCCATAGGATGGATGTGTCTGATCCTCTTTCACTGGTGGCTCCATAATGGGATAGGTTCTCCAGTGCATTTGCTCCCCCTGCACTTCAGAAGGGAGTTCAAACAGCTGCCCTGGGACCTATTCTGAGATCCTTCACTCCAGTCACCAGAGGACCATCAAGGTAACTTTCTCCTGACTGAGTGCTCTACCAGCCCATCCAGCCCCACTAATTAATTCCCACTCCAGGGTAAGTGACAAGTTTGTCTGAGGTTGGGGTTTCTGATTCCAATATCAGTGGTAAGGCCACCTGAGCCTTTCTGGGCTAACTGAGCCCCACCCTCATCATATGACCAAAAACTTAGGCCAAGTGCTGGAATTAGCCACTAGGGGCCTACCATGGCCCAAGGACCCACCTTGGACCAACATAACGACAGTCTCCACTGGTGGGGCCACCACCTATTTAGGAGCCAACCTGCACTGCAGAGGACACTCTACTCTAGGCACATGGCTTCAGGTCACTTACCATGGGAAGGACACTAAATTTCTTTACATTAAGGCCACCTGGCCTTGGAGGGCTGTTCAGTCCCCATCAGTTAAATTTGGCCCCACATTTAAAACTCCACTTCTGAGAATGCTTGAGCAAGTAGCTCTCTCTCTCTCTCCCCCTCCCCTTAAACTCTGCCTCTTGCCAAAATTACCTGCTTGTAACTCTTTCACAAGTATTTCATATGCTAAACGCTTTGGTTAAGCCCTGGAAGAATGTAACCAGTAATTGCTTGTTTCTACTCATTAGATAGGAAATGGGTGAGTTTAAGTCTAAACTCCCTGAAATAAAGGCCAACAAGTATGGATATTACCAAAAGTGTATTACTCTTCTCTCTAGCATTGAGCAAGTGGTGGATGTGCCAAATTGGCATCTTGGTACTTCAGCTTGGTACTACCCCTTCCCCCTCCCCTGTCCTGTGGTGCCATTATGCTAGGCCAAGTGTATGTTCCTATTGCCTCCTGTTCACTAGGTTTCTTGTTGGCAAAGTTTTGTATTTTAAACTGACCACATGGTTCCATCATAATTAGAAAAGTAGTTCCACTAAAATTTCAAAACTTTAAAAGTCTATTTTAAAATCTAAGCACGCTCTATAATCTGTGCACAAACATTTCTGTCTGTGTCTTATTTGACTATATGTAAGTGATTATGGTTTCAAGGTTACTCTGCCTACTAAAAATCTTTGTCAATGGAAGCTGTGAATTAATCTAAATTGCTTTAAAACTTTGTGACCTGACTAAGCCAAAGAAAAAAACAGGCAGTTTTAAAAGACCTTGGAAAAGGACTTAAAAAAGACAATGTCCTTTACAAAGTAAATGAAATTGGTAACTGAGTTGGCTGTGAATTATGTCATTCCTATGTCCATCTATGCTAAGAGTTAACTATTGTACACTGACCATGGCTAGTAAACTAAAGCTAAGGGTTTGATTCTCTAGTTTTCTCCCCTGTGTGCCGATCAACTTCAATTAAGATCAAGGGACCAGAGTGACTAGGCCCAGGCACAGCTGCCTAAACAAGTGGCACCAGCCTGCAAAAGCCAGTGTAAACCAGGTCTCTAACCAGTATATGTAGAAATATTGCAGGTTACCAACAGGAGGTGCAACAGTCCATACATGCTGGGAGATGCCACAGTCTCTCTCAGACTCTGGCCTTGCTTCATCTCACATGACCAAAAGCCTGTTAATTAAGGGTAAAACACAAGCCACATTAGATATTTGGATCTGTAAATGTTCATCGCCAGAAGTTAGACCATACGGAGTCTATGAGCAAAGGATAGAAATTGATTTCTATACTATTTTACAATTGGAGGTAAATTCCTAAAGGTAACTCAGACTGCAGAAAAAAAAATGGCCACTCTTTCTATTCACTGCCCACAGGACAGCCTACAGGCAAAGAATATACAGCCCAGTGTTTCAATGATGCATTTAAATGCAAATTAAAATAACTTTACAAAAAGGATTTAAAATGACATCCCCCTTGTAAAAATTTGAGAAGTTGTAGGGAGTGGCTGGCCTCCCAGACAAGTTTAAAAGATAAATTTTTCCTAAAGGTTTATTTCAAAGTAAAAGTATTCTAGTTTGCCCTTAAAGTTTTTTGTAACAGTTGCCAAAAGGCCCACAGTAAAAGATAGGGCAAGTTTGTCAAATGTAATTTAATAAGTAAAACCATGCTTATAAAACTACTTCCAATGACCATCTTTGTTGCTTTTAATTGGAGTAAAAGTGACTGTTTGTAAAAAAAAAAAAAAAAAAAAAAAAAACTCATTGATCTGTAGTTCGAAGCCAGTCCAGGCACAGGCAGACTAAAGTCCCTGTGAGATTGTCATCTCTAATCTGCCAACAGAGTGCTCAAAGCTGAGTTGTTTTGGAGTTTAAAGTGGCCAAGTGCTAGTCCTGAGCTGGAGAGCTGAGGGACAGCACTCAAACCCTGAGTTCAAGTCCAGTGACTGACCAAGGAAAGTGCCAAAGATGTATTTATCCCAACATAAGAAAGGCACTCCAGGGACCCTGACAATGTTAAAACATCCAGAGGCAATTACAAACAAATGTTTGGATGACAAAAGTGGTATCAGGTCCTGAGTTACTTGAGCTTGGTCCTCCAAAAAATTGATCAAGCCAGAAGGTCATGGAAAGATAAGTTTGTAAACATGCCTATCACCCATGTTGGTCTAACTGGGCAAAACTTTCCAGAGATCTGTGATAGTGGGTAATAAAAGCTAAGATTGTAGAATGTAAATCCCAAAACCCCTGTATCTCCTCAAAGTCCTAATTGGCAGTAACTTTTGAGCTGGTTAAATTCATCTGTTGAAAAGCTTGTAGAGCTGAGATTATGTTCCTATTGAGATCTGTCTAAAGGCCTACATAGGTAGGCATTCCTCTGCCAGACAGAAAATGCTTTTATAAACCAGGGTGTTAAACAGGCTATGCTGCTGTAGCCCAAGAAAAGGCCTGTACATTTGTTATAGGTTAAATGTTGTCTATAAGCCACTTTAAGCAGGCTACCCAGAGGCAGTGGGTCATAGAGTGCCAATCAGTCTCAGGTTAAAAGCATCTACTGGGCTTTCTTTTAAAAATCTCTGACAAGTAATTGTTAGTCAATTGTGAACAAGTTATAGGTAACCTCCATCTCATTGATCTCCTTGTTGCTTTAACTGGAAATAAAAAGAGCTTTTGTAAGAAAGTTCAAAGCCATCCTGGGCACAAAAAAAAAAAATCCTTCTAAAACTCCATCTCCCTACTAATCAGCACAGAACGAGGACTATCCAGCCAAAGGCTGAAAGTGGCATTGTGACTCTAAGTAGTAGAGCATTAGCCTGGAACAGAAGGACTCAGGGACAGTGCCCAGGCCTTGAGTCCAAACTGTAAATGCCAACCGGGACAAGCTATCCCAGCAATGGATGTTGAGACAATGGCCAGGACAAAGTCAGTCCTGACCATGGAAAACCATGGAAAAGAGTAAGAGATGATACCCTAAATGGAGTCACCTTATGCTTTATGCATTGTTTCTGGCAAAACTGGGGCTTCAGCTTCCACCCCCACTACAAAGGCAGAGGAGGGGTCCCGCAGAGCAGTGGGGACCTCACAGATGATGTCCTTCAGGGGAGGAGGCCTCACAGAAGAGGCTGCAAAAAGGGGTGTACCTCACTGGGAGGCCGCAGAACTGCGGGTGCCTCATGGGGAAGGGCACAGAAGTGAGGGTGCCTTGTGGGGGAGGCCGCAAAAGAGGGGAGGGCCTCACAGGGGAGACTGCAGAGGAGGGGAAACTGCAAAGGCAGTACACAGAGGAGGAGTTTAAACTTAAACTCATCCATATTTTTACCTTCAGTTGCAAGGGAGAGGGAAAGAGGGAGAGGGAAAGAGGAAGAGGGAGAGAGGGAGAGGGAGAGAGAGAGAGCCAGAGCTATCTGCCCAAGCACTCACAGAAGTGGAGTTTTAAATTTGGGGCAAAATTTGATTGAAGGGGCTCAGCAGCCCTCCAAGGCCCAGGTGGCCTTAATGTAAAGAAATTTAGTGTCCTACCCATGGTACGGGACCTGATGCCATGGGCCTATATTAGAGTGTTCTCCACAGTACAGGTTGGCTCCTAAAGGGGGTGGTGGCCCTGCCAGTGGAGAATGTCTTCATGTTTGTCCGTGCGCATTCCTTGGGACATGCGGGAGGGGTCCTTGGGCCAAGGTAGGCCCCTGGCACTTGGTCCACGTTTGGCTCTGATGGGGGAAAGGGGGGCTCGGTTAGTCACAGAGGCCCAGGTGGCCTTACCACTGAGATATCAGAATCAGAAACGCAGACCTCAGATAAACAGGTCACTTACCCTGGAGTGGGACTTAATTAGCAGTGTTGGATGGGCTGTTAGAGCGCTCAGTCAGGAGAAAGTTACCTTGGTGGTCCTCTGGTGACTGGCGGATAGGATCTCAGGATAGGTCCCAGGGAAGCTGGTTGAACTTCCTTCCGAAGTGGAGGGAGGATCAAACCCACTGGGGTGCCTATCCCCACAGGGCGACCAATGTAAGAGCATCAGACAAAAATCCATGCAAGGGGACCATGCAGAAGCAGGAAGGCAAAGGAGAAAGATTATTACAAGGTTTATTAGAGGAGCCATATTTCCCCCAATAGGGAGCACATGACCTCCATCACTATCCTGGTAGCAGGAGGATCTGAGGGAAAAGGAAGTGAGGTAGATGGGAGTCCAGGTGGGTCTGGGCAGAGAGAGGGAGGGGCCAGTTGTATGGAAGGAACTCCAGAAATGGGAGGGGGCCCGGGTGTAGGTGCTCATACTTCGAGCTCATGACTCTACCTGATTCTGGGGCCTGGATGAGCTGCCTTGATCTCTTCTAAGTCATTTACCACCTGAGGCTTTTCTGAACTCATACATCACTGCAAACTGCTAACATTCCTCCCTAGCACATCTCTCAATATATTTTTTCCATCATATATTTAAACATATTTATGTGTATACATTCTCTACCCTCCCCCAACTCCACACACAAAGGCATAGACCTTCAAAACAAAGCTTTTCTTTTTTTCCTTGCTACAGTGTCTAGAACCTAATAAACTCAATAGATACAAAAGAGTGAGTTGGGTACTAGTGTCACACCTGTAATGCTAGCTATTCAGGAAACTGAGATCTAGAATCACTTTTTCCATTTATTTTCCATTTTGATTAAAATTTAAGCATTAAAGGAACTTTTAAAGAGAATCAAGACTTCCTTTTTTCTGGAGGTTTCCTTCACTCCCTTTCACCTAGTCCAGCTAAATCTGTGTCCCCTGGGAGCTTTGGCATCCCAGAAAATCCATAGTCCCCCAGACCCGTTAAATTCAGACAGAATCCAGCATTGCCTTTAGTCATGTGGTGGGCAGAGCAGAAGGCATCCACCACGTGTGCTACCCAACACCTCTAATCCACACCTGTGCCACTTCCATACTCCCAGCCACATGGCAGCATTGTGTCACCATCGCTTGCACTGGCATAGGCTTTCGTGGTCATCAGGATAGATGTCCTGAGAGCTATTTCATCTGCACAAGGTGACCTTTCCTGGGTCCAGGTATATTGCTGATCTGGGAAATCACTGGTATTGGAGCAAGCCAGGGCTGCTGCAACTGCACCGTAGGATGCATCTCTCTGCAGCAAAACCTGAGGCCCTTCCTTCCTAGACACAATGGAGATCCTAGACAATTCCCTGCTTGTCCCTGGATGAGTCCATGAATATATCCACAGCCCTCATCTGTCAGAAATGAACAAAGAGTACAGAATTGTTCAAGTCATTTTCCTTCTTCACAGAAGGGTGCACTATCATCCTGGCCCCCCAGAGCGAGGCAGCACACCAAATGGGGGGATCCACTTGGTTTTCATCCCAACCTAGGAATGAAATTGTCCCTTCTCATGTTGCTAAGGAGTCAGGATCACATCTTTGTAAACAATCGGTTACCAGGGTAATAGGGTCATAGAAGGAAGACAAGTCATTCTAACCATCAGTGGACCATCCCTAGTCAAGAGCCAGTGTACTTTGAGAGGCCATTGCTCAAAAACAAACATCCTCTTTACCTGCTAATGAAACTGCAACTCCACTGCACCTCACCTTTGTCATTACAACAACAACAACAAAAAGAAAAGGAAAAGGGTGTTTTGGACTTTCTTGTCAGGACTGGCTTGAAACCACAATCCTCAGATTTCAACCTCCTGAGTAGTGCCAAGCTTTTTCATGAGACAATTCTCTCAAATTAACCACCAAGAAAGAAGCTAAAAGAAATAGAGAAAAGTCCAGGACTTGAGCTGAGGCTCAACTGGAAGATCATGGACAGCACCCATGCCCTGATTTCAAACCTATGACCAGCACATCATCATCATCATCATCATCATCATCATCATCATCATCATCATCATCATCATGTGAATAAAAAGACTGTAAGAGCCTATTAAGAATATTAAAATTGAGGGCTTGGAAGGTGGCTCAGTGGTAGAGCTCTTGCCTTGCATGCATGAGGCCCTGGGTTTGATTCCTCAGCACCATATAGCAAAAAGGAAAAAAGCCGGAAGTGGCTCTGTGGCTCAAGTGGTAGAGTGTTAGACTTGAGCTGAAGAGCTGAGGGATAGTGCCCAGGCCCAGAGTTCAAGCCCCATGAGCAACCAAAAAAAAAAAAAAAAAGAATATTAAAATTGAGAGAGCCAGGCACTTTTTGGTGGCTGACATGTAATCCCAGTTAGGAGCATGAAATCTCAGGATGGTGGTTAAAAGCCCACCTGGGCAGGAAATTCCATGAGGCTCTGATCTCCAACTAACCAGCAAAAATGCCAGAAGTAGAGCTGTGGTTCAAGTGGTAAAGCAACAGCCTTGAATGAAAAAGCAAAATAACAGTGACCAGGCCCAGATACATAGGGTAGGACTACTACTAATTAATTAATTAAATACAAATACACAAATAAAAATCAGAGTGGAAGATGAGCACAAAACCAAGAGAATTGGTGGTTTACACCTGGAGCTCAAGCTACACAAAAGACAGAACTTGAAGATCTGGGTTCCAAGGCAACTGAGGCAGAAAAGTCCCTTAGGAATTTGTGAGTATGTATCAGGTGTGGGTCTTGAACCCAGGGCTTGAAATAGAATTTTTTTTTTCTTAAAGGTAGCATTCTACCACTTCCTTTCTTTGGGTGATGAAATGGAGATAAGTTTTACGGACTTACCTGCCTGGGCTTTCAACCCCAATCCTCAGATTTCAGGTGCTGATACAGTACTCTTATCTTCTATGAGATTTTTATCTTCCATGAACTGCCAAAAGTAAAAGAAGCCAGAAGTTGATCTGTGTGGCTCAAGCCACAGAGACTGCTTGCTTTGAGGGAAAACAAACAACAAAAACCCTCATACACAGTGGCCCTGCCCTGGTTTCAAACCCAGGAAGTGACCAGGCCCTATGTTCAAGCCCTAGGACCACCACCACCAGCAGCAAAAGAATGACTCAGGGACAGGGACTAGGCCCTGAATACAAGGCCTAGAAACAGCATAAAAAATAAAAGAAAAACAAATTCAGAGACTGTGGCTAGGCTCCAGAGTTCAAGGTCTAGAACCAGCACCAGGACACACATATACACACACACACACACACACACACACACACACACACACACACAAACACACACACGAAATGAACAATAGTATAAGAAGGCAAAAGAAGAAGAGAAAAGTCAATAAAATATTTTTAAGTAGTGGCTCATGCCTATAATCCCAGCTACTGTGGAAGCTGAAATTTTAGGATTGTGGTTCATAGTCAACCTGGGCAGGAAGCTCCATGACACTTGGTTTTATGTGTGCTAGTCCTGGGGCCTGAACTTGTGCTGTTTTGCACAAGACTAGAACTATTCTACTTCCCAGCTCTTGGTGATTAATTGGAGATGAGAGTCTCAACAACTTTCCTGCCCTGGCTGGCTTTGAACCACCATCCTCTGATTTTAGAGCCTGGCTAATATCCCTGTTTTCCCATGAGAATCTTTTTTTTTTCTTTTTGGTTGGTCATGGGGCTTGAACTCGGCCTGCACACTGTCCCTAAGCTCTTCAGCTCAAGGCTAGTGCTCTACCACTTGAGCCACAGGGCCACTTCTGGTTTTCTGGTGATTTAGTGGAGATAATTGTCTCATGGACTTTTCTTCCCAGTCTGGCTTTGAACTGCAATCCTCAGATCTCCCCCTCCTGAGTAGCTAGGATTACAGGTGTAAGCCACTGGCACTCAGCTTTTTTTTTTCTTTTCTTTTTCCTTTTTTGTGGGTTGTGGGGCCTGAACTCCAGCTCTGGATGGTGTCCCTTAGCTCTTCAGCTAAAGGCAAGCACTTTACCACTGAGCCACTTCCCAGCTCCGCCATGAGACACTTAACCCTTATGAATTACCAAATTTGTTTTACAAAGCCAGATGTTGAAATGTGGCTTAAGTTTTAGAGCCTGCCAGCCTTGCTCAGGACATGGGAGAGACTCCAGCACAGTGACCTTGCCCTGATTTCAGGTTTAGGAACAGTCACCACTCCCTGTGTTCCAGCCCTAGGATCAGAACCAAATAAATAAATAACTCCCCCATTTTCACTGTATTTGATGTTGGCGTAATTTGTGAAGGTGAAGGGAAAAAACAAATTGTTTAAATAGGGATACAGTTAGACCTATTGCAACAATGAGATGTACAAGAAATTATTTCAAAAAATGAACTTTACAACATTTGCCTGGTGGGGGGTGTAGAGGACATTATATAAACAAAGCCATTCATGAAGCTGTTGCTCAAGCTGTTACAGTATGCTAGCCTTGAGAAAAAACAATACAAAAAATGCTTCATTCACAGTGGCCCTGCCCTGACTTCAAGCCTCAGGAGAGTGGCCATGTCATGAGTGAAGCCCTAGCAAGAAAAATGAAAATAAATAAATAAATAAAGCCAGAACTTTATCTGTGGCTCAAGCCATGGAGATTGCTAGTCTTGAGAAAGAAAAGGGAAAAACCTCAGACACAGTGGCTCTGCCCTGATTTTATGACTAGCAAAAGTTAAGGCCCTATGTTCAAGACCTAGGACCAGCAATGAAGAAATAAAAATACAACAACAACAAAAACTCGGCAAAAATGCCCAAGTCCTGAGTACAAGCCATAAGAGCAGCACCTAAAATAAATGCAGAAAGAAAGAAAAATACATATAGAGCCACAATTTGGACTGTCTTGAGGTGGGAAGCCTACTAGTCTTGAGAATAAATTAGGAATAATGACCAGGCCTGGAGTTCAAGTACTATAACAAGCTCAAAAAAAAAAAAAAATCTGTCGGGAACCAAAAGGAGTCTCTCAACATGAAGATAGGCTTGACTATCTCACCAGAACATCTTGTGGCTGAGTTTACAGAACCACTCTCAGAAATCCGACCCTTTCATCCTCCCTTATGCAAACATCCTGCAGCTGCTAATGACCACCACCCTTTCACCCTGCCCTATGCAAAAATCCTGCAGCTGCTATGGCCAATGAAAATTCTTCCTTATTCCAAGCATATAAATACCCCTGTGTGAAAAATAAAAATTTGCAGCTTGACCAGGATCCCTGTCTTGCTGTCATTCTTCGTGTCTCTTGTCCCTTCATTCCTTCTCGCTTAGGTTCATTGCCCTCGTTGACGTCCTGCAGGTCGGGAAAAAATCCACAAAAAAAACTTCAAAACAAAAACCTCAGAAACAGTGGCCAGCCCTAATAATAAGCTAGATGACCCGAACTTACAAAAAAGAGAAAAAGAATAATAAATTAAGTGAAAAGAAGGGCAAAAATATTAGAGCCAATTCAATATTTCAAAAATATGGTTCACACCTATAATCCTACCTGCTCAAATGGCTGAAATCTGAGCATTTGTGGTTTGAATCCAGCCTGGGCAGGAAAGTAAATGAGAATTCTTTTCATTTATGCTATTCCTGGGCTTAAACTTGAGTTTTACTCAAGGGTAGAGCTCTACTACTTCCTACCTGTTGCTGGTTAATTGGTGAAAAACGCCTCATTGATTTTCATGCCTAGGATGGCTTTGAACCTTGGTTCTCAACTTTCAAGACTCTGTATAGTCATCTTGGCTTCCTGTAGTACTTTTTTCCTTTCTGTATTTTTTGACAGTTGTGGGGCTTGAACTCAGGACTTGTGTGCTGTCCTTGACCCTCTTGTACTCAGAGAGCCTTGTGCTCTACCATTTGTGCCATAGCGCCACTTCTGGGTTTTGAGTGGTTAATTGGACATAAGAGTCTCACAAGGACTTTTCTGTCTGGGCTGGCTTCCAACTGAGGTCCTCAGATCTCAGCCTGTTGAGTAGTTAGAGCCATAGAACACTTATCTCATATTTGTTAGGTTTTAAAAAAGAGATAGCTGAGTAAGAACAGCACCATGCACATGGTATTCAGGTAAGGGGTAGGTTTATTCAGTAGACCTGCTGGGACCAGGCAAGGTTGGCACTCCTCATGGCTGGGAAAGGCCTTGGAATGAGAGAGAGCTGGGAAAGAGAGGAAAGAGAGGAAAGAGATAGAAAAGAGCAGAGAGAGCAGAGAGATGAGACAGAGCAGAGAGAGAGCAGAGAGAGAGAGCAGAGAGAGCAGAGAGAGGGCGTCTGGGCCTGGGCTAGGCCTTATCTAGGGTACGGGTGGAGAAAGGTGTGGCCACATCAAATTCAGATGTGACCTCAGTGGATGCAGATGTGACCTCTTCCAGGTGTCCCAGTTGCCTAGGTAATGCAGGTACTGGGTGGAGACTTTGCTGTGAGGAGGGTGGAGTCTGCTTGCCATCCAGGAGCGGACCTTACAATATTAACCACCCCCCCCCCGAAAAAAAAGATGTGCTATGGCTCAAATTGTAAAACTTCCATCCTAGAAGGGGGGAAAAGCCCAGCACCTCAAGAAGACTGGCAGGTCAAGCCCTAGGATCACCATAAAAAAAATAAAAACCAGGGCTGGTAAAGTGGCTCAGTGGTAGAGTGTTTGCTTGCCTTGGATGCATGAGGCCCTGGTTCGATTTCTCAACATCACATAAGCAGAAAAAAAAGCTGGAAGTGGTGTTGTGCCTCAAATGGTAGAAGACCTGGAGCTGAAATGCTGAGGGACAGCACCCAGGCCCTGAGTTCAAGCCCCATGACCAGCCAAAATAAATAAATAAATAAAAGCCAAATACAAAGAAATAAATACAACCACCAAAAATAAAAAGGAAGAGTAGTGCACTGGCTAAAGATGTAGTGCCTGCTAACTTAGAGGGGGTGGGGTGCGGAGTGGGAGAAAGCATGGAGACTGGAGACTGGCCAGGCCACTTTGAAGCCCTGGGATTAACACAAAGAATAAAAACAACAACAGAAAGGCAGAAAGTGAGCTTTGGCTCAAATAGACTATCAGCTTTAAATCAAAAACAAAAACTAAACAACACTGACCAGGCCCTGTGTTCAAGCCCTAGGTCCAGAACCAAAACATAAGAAAAACCTAGCCAGGTGCCAAACGGTCACACCAGTAATCCTAGCTACTCATACTCAGGAGGCTGAGTTCTGCGGATCACAGTTTGATGCAAGGAAGGAAAGTCCGAGAAACATAATAAACTACTCAGAAAAAGCTGGAAGTGGTGCTGTGGCTGAAGTGTTGAGCAAAAGAAGCTCAGGGACAGAGCCCAGGCAGAAGAGTTTAAGCCCAAAGGCTGGCAAAAAGGAACAAAGAAAAAAAGAAAGTGAGTAATTAAGCTGTGGTTCAAGGTATGAAGCCTGCTAACCTGGAGAAAAAAGGTAAAAAATGTAAACAAAAATATTAAAAAATTATTCCCAGAACCACATGCTCCAGTGCACTTTTCCCTACATCCTTAGTGTGCAGACAACCAGGCCAATGCCCCTGCTATATCCTGTATCTCAATGCCAAAAATTTCAATTATTTGAAAACTGCCTTCCGAGAATTGCCACATAGGGACCACATTGAGAATTATTGACCTCAAAAATATTTATTAACATGATTTCTTTTATTCTTGTGATTTTTCTATGTCCTTCTCATCATTACTTCCCTAGCACCTAGCAAATTAACTAGAATAAAAATATAGAGACATATCTGCTTATTGAACATCTACATGTATATTTGGGATAATAAGTTGGTTTATATGGGGTCATCAACACTGAGCATTTTTTACAATGAGCCTCATACTTTGTAAAAAACAAAAACAAATAACACATTTAACCCTCAAGAACTCTACATTTGCCAGTCAGCAGTCACTCATACCTGTCATCCTAGCTACTAAAGGGAAGCAGGTGCTTGTGTTGTTCAAAAATAGTAATGTTGGAAGTGGCGCTGTAGCTCAAGTGGTAGAGTGCTCGCCTTGAGCTGAAGGGCTAAGGGACAGCGCCCAGGCCCAGAGTTCAAGCCCCACGGCCGACAAAAAAAAAAAAAAGTAATGTTACAAAGATAATGAAAAGCCGAGAAATTATTATAGACTAAAGGAGATCAAGTATACACAACTATATATAATTCATGATTATGTACTGGTATTAGTACTGGAGAAAAAAAATGACAGGGACAGAATTGAGCCAATTGTCAAGACTGAAATATAGACAAAGATTAAGCAAAAGTATGGCATTGTGATTAATTTACTGAAGCCGGTAATTACTGTGGCTATGTAATAACAGGACATTTTTATCCTGAGGAGAGCAAGATTAAAATATGTAGGAATAGAGGACTATGATATATACAAGTTCATCTCAAATGTATGTCCACAAAGAGAACATACACGCAAATAAGTGATTAAGTGAATGAAGGAAAATGTTAACTATAGTGAATTTTCATAAAAAGCACACAAATACTGTTTATATTCTTTTTATGACTGATTTGGCCTGGATGGTTCAGGAAGGTCACCTGAGCAGTGAAGCTAAATGCTTCCTTGGGTGGATCATTCTTGTTGTCATCACCCACGTTGCCACACCAAACATCTTTGGCTGACATGCTTATAGAATTTTTTTGTGCATAGTATGTCGATAGATGTTCTTAATGGGATTATAAGAGAGGCGGGCATTATCACACTTTGGCAATAAAGATAATGAAGGCTGGAAGAGGTCAAGAATTTCCACAAGATTTCTTAGCAAAGGTTAGTGGTTAAACCTTGGCCTCCACTCTCAATGCTCTTTGCATCACATTACAGAAGAATGAATGGAGAGTATGAAGCAGATATTGTATAAAGTAAATGGAATTCAGGGCTGGGAATGTGGCTTAGTAGTAGAGTGTTTGCCTAGCATGCATGAAGCCCTGAGTTTGATTCCTCAGTACCACACAAACAGAAAGAGACAGAAGTGACCCTGTGGCACAAATGGTAGAGCAATAGCCTTCAGCACAAAGAGGCTCAGGGACAGAACCCAGGCCCTGAGTTCAAGCCCCAGGACCAGAAAAAAAAGAAAAGAAAAAGAATTTTAAAAATGGAATTCAAGTTATGGGAAGAGTTTCAGGCAGAGAAAATGAGTGCCAAGATTAGGGGGTGAAAGCATAGCAGGAAGTTTAGTATAATCACAGCATTTAATGTAAACAAAGGAAAAAAGCAACAAAGTAGGATCCAGCAAAGACTAGGCCTTTACATCCTAGTAAGATTTCAAAGTTTCTAACGAAGAGATGAGGAACCACTGAATGAATTTTAGAACAGAGACAAGTAAGATCAAATTTAAATCAAAGGAAGATCATTTTAATGGCTGAGTAGAGAACTGATCAGCACTAATCTAGGAACAAAAAAAGGAAGTAAAATTGAGGGAATAATCCATGATCCAAGTGAGCAAGGTGATGTTTAAATCAGCGGGAGAAAGGATTAATGTTGGAAGGGTGCTAAGGAAAGTGCTATCTTGATGATGGGAAAACAGAACACCTCACTGAAGAAACATGCAAACATATGGGTAAGTCAAGAGCAAACTATAATCAAGACAGCCAAACATACTGTCAGGAAATATTCCTTCTCTCTTTACACACCTAAATCCTATCCAGTCACTCACTTTGAGACCAGCCAAAGGTTTTAACCTTTAGAATCTATATATTTCTTAATCATCAGTCTATAGCTTAAAGGGCAAATTGTTACTGCTTTATCTGACCATTGTCCCCCAAATTTCCTGGGATTGGTGGGAAGAATGTATCATAGCTCATTTGTGCCTCTCCCTTGGCATTTAAGAGAAAGAATTAAAATGACTTAGCAATCCCAAGTATAAGATGGATTGTGAAGGTGATCTCATTAATACCATCCTTACCAACGTAACTCATTTAAGCAACATTTAACTATATCCTAATATGAATAAAAATCTAAAACCTGACTCGTAGGTTGTCATCCAACTAAATCCTACTGGGTGCAAGAAATTAATCTAAAAACATAATGACATACCTATATCACAAAATATTGACAAAATGATCCAATAGCATGCAGAATTTTTTTCATTTATATTTATCTCATTCTGTTCTAAAAAATTATTTAGTGTATACTTAGAATGTAAATAATATTCCAATATATACATTTAACTTACAATGTTCAGATATACAATGTATTATGTTTGAGTGTTAATAACTTTTTTTTGGTAAGTGTTGCGAACAAAATGAGGCAGGTCACTGCTGTGGCTCATGCCTGTAAACCTAGCTATTTGGGAAGTTGAGAATGGAGGATTATAATTTGAGGTCAGCCTTGGCAGCACAGTTTGTGAGATCCCTTCTCAGCCATAGCCTGTTACATTAATATGTGCTCATCCTCCTACACTAATGTGAGAGTCCAAAATTAAGAGGATCTCAGTTCCAGCCCAGCCTGGGCAGAAAATTTTAGGAGATTCCATCTCAACAGAGAGGCTGGACACAGTGGCAAGTGTCTGTGATCCTAACAATGACAGGAAGACTGAAATCGGTAATTGTAGTTCAGGCATGCATCCAGGCAGGAAACCATACTCTCCCTGAAAACAGTCAAGGGAAAGCAGGGCCCAAGGCATGGCTCAGTGGTAGAGTGTCTGCTTACTAAGTTTGAGTGAGCTGAGCTCAAACCCCAGTACCATCATAACAAAGGAAAACAATGGTGGAAGATCACTACCAAATACTTTCCACAGAATTAAGTATATATTGGGCAGGAGTGTGGCCCAGTATTAGGCTAGGGGTATAACTCCATGGTAGAGTACTTGCCTGAGGCTTGGTGACTGGCATTGAGATGAGGAGAAGTTGCATCGAAAGTATGTAGGATGGTGCTGGTGGCTCACGGCAATAATCAGCTACTCAGGAGGCTGAGACCTGGAGGATGGACGTTTAAAGCCAGCCAGGCAGAAAATTCTGTTTAGATCTATCTCCACTTAGCAAGAAAAAGACAGACTGGTGTCGTGGTTCAGATTAGTAAGACATCAGCTGAGTTCAAGCTGTGGTCCTGGCACCAAAAACAACAATAACAAAATAAATAAATAAAGGAATAAAGTGTGGGCTTTGGAGGGACTTTGGAGAAAGGCAGGACTCTCCCAAAATCGGAAGACATATTCTTAGGCAAAGGGATGGCAAGGACCAAGAATGCTGATAGAAAAAGATGACCAACACTACCACAACAGCAGGTTCCTACCTTTATCCCCGTCAGCTACTTCCATTTTTTCAGTACTTCATTGAGATATCATTAAATGCCAACATCACTGCTGAATTCTCAACAAATATCACTGAGGAGGGCTGGCAAAGAGTGAGAGGAGTTGGGCAGGAGTCTCTTTTCAGAGTCATTTCTGGTGAACATATTAGACAAAAATCCAACTGTTTAGAAAATCCCTCAGAGTCCTCTGAATGGTATTTAAAGTTCAAGATTCCCATTCCTACACCAAACAGATGCTGATTACATGAACAAATGCAGTTAACTGCAGAACAAAGTTTATAAATAACACAACTGTCATACTGAGGACTAATTAGAAAGAATGCAACTATCTAAACACATCACAATGGCTTTATGTGTTTCCTAAGTTAAGACTTCTAAAAAGCAGATTTTTTAATCTATTATATCTTTGGAATCATTAAAATAATTACCATCTCTTGCTTATGACTATTATGCCACTTATTGAATACATTATTTCATTTTTGTTTTGTTTTGTTTTGTTTTTGCCAGTCTTGGGGTCTGAACTCTGGCCCTGGGCACTGTCTCTCAGCTCTTCAGCTCTTCAGCTCAAGGCTAGTGCTCTACCACTTGAGCCACAGCACCACTTCTGGCTTTTTCTGCTTATGTGGTACTGAGGAATTGAACCCAAGGCCTCATGCATGCAAGGCAAGCACTCTACCACTGAGACACCTTCCCAGCCTCTGAATAAAGTATTTAATTTAGTACTTATTTTAACAACCTGTAAGGAATTAGATTGGGTTACCTTACAGATGAGAAAAGAGCTCAGGATCGCAGGTCACATGGCTTTAGTAAAAGACAGATCTTCATTTTGACTCAGTGGATAACTCCAAAGCCCATCATACTTAACTGCCATCTCAATACTTCAGAAAAACATTAAGAACTTATGTTCAAAAAATCTTTTTTTCTTTTTTTGTGCAAGTCCTAGGGCATGAACTCAGGGCGTGGGTGCTGTCCCTGAGCTTCTTCAGCTCAAATCTAACAATCTATCACTTGAGCTACAGCTCCACTTTGGGCTTTTGGTCGATACCTGGGGATCAGAGTCTCACAGACTTTGCTGGTGAGCTGGCTTTAAACCCAGATGCGGGGTCTCAGTTTCCTGAGTATCTAGGTTTACAGGTGTGAGCCACCAGTACCTGGTCAGAAAAAATTTTCTAATCAGGAATCAAGCTTTTACATAGACTAAGGAATCATTTATTAGTAAGATGTTATACAATTGTCTAGTCTGACTTCTTAAACACGATGCTGAAGACAACAAACAAAAAAGAAAATGTCCCAGTCTGCATAAAATCCATACTAAAGGAGTAACAAAAGTTTCTCACTGAGAAATATTCGCTTTGTAGAAAACTTGAAGACTAGTTATTTCGGGGTCTCAGTTTCCTGAGTATCTAGGTTTACAGGTGTGAGCCACCAGTACCTGGTCAGAAAAAATTTTCTAATCAGGAATCAAGCTTTTACATAGACTAAGGAATCATTTATTAGTAAGATGTTATACAATTGTCTAGTCTGACTTCTTAAACACGATGCTGAAGACAACAAACAAAAAAGAAAATGTCCCAGTCTGCATAAAATCCATACTAAAGGAGTAACAAAAGTTTCTCACTGAGAAATATTCGCTTTGTAGAAAACTTGAAGACTAGTTATTTTACAGTTGATGAGAAATAGAAAAAAATCAAAGCCGGGCGCTGGTGGCTCAAGCCTGTAATCCTAGCTACTCAGGAGGCTGAGATCTGAGGATCGCGGTTCAAAGCCAGCCCGGGCAGGAGAGACCATGAGATTCCTATCTCCAATAAACCACCAGAAAACCGGAAGTGGCGCTGTAGCTCAAGTGGTAGAGCGCTCGCCTTGAGCTGAAGAGCTGAGGGACAGCGCCCAGGCCCAGAGTTCAAGCCCCACGACCGACAAAAAAAAAAAAAAAGAAAGAAAAAAATCAAATGAGGTTTAGAGATAGTGGCAAGCACACTGACAGTTCAAAGAAGTAAACAGAGAGCCATCTTTCAAAGCACTAATATTTGGAAAATTTTCATCTGGCAGCTCTCAAACATGCTAGTCTCAGGACCTCTTAATACTCTTAAATTTTGAGAGCTCCCAAAGAGCTAATTAAAAAGGTAAGGTGGCTCAGTGGTAGAGTGCTTGCCTTGCATACATGAGGTCCTGGGTTCGATTCCTCGGCACCACATAAGTAGAAAAAGCCAGAGGTGGCACTGTGGCTCAAGTGATAGAGCGCTAGCCTTGAGCTGAAGAGCTGAGGGACAGTGCCCAGACCCAGAGTTTAGGTCCCACAACCGGCAAAAAAAAATGTTAGTAGAGCCAGGAACTGTTGGCTCTCACCAGTAATCCTAGCTACACACTCAGGAGACTGAGATCTATAGATTGCTATTAAAAGCTAGCTGGAGCAGGAAAGTCAATGAGATTCTTATCTCCAATAAACTACTCAGAAAACAAAACAAAACAAAACAAAAAAAACCCAGAAGTACAACTATAACTCAAGTGGTAGACTACAGCTCAGGATCAATGCCTAAGTGCTGAATTCAAGCCCCAGGACTGGCACAAAACTAAATAAATTAAATAAAAACTAGAGGATACACATGCATTCGCATGTGCATGTACACACACACGAGAGAAACAGACAGATATGTTAAAAAGT